>NW_028172455.1:42500-150557 GCF_963971535.1 Notolepis coatsorum
ACACATTGACTGCCGGGGGTTGTGCCCATCTCATACCCCTCTCTGCCACCGTTAAAAGCCTATGGAGATGTTTACCTTCTTTGCAGGGCTATAACTTTTTTAATTTGATTGCTATATTGACATTACTATGGCCCATTCAACATCGATTATCTATCGTTCAGGATGTGGGAACGTTATACTTTTTCATTCATACATTGTTGTGTTCATACCTTCGAGAATATAAGTATGTTTTTAATCTTTTCTGCTGTAATTCCAAAAACGCTAGTTATAGGCCCAAACGCATGATAGATTATTGATTGCCGTTTCTTTCCTATACACGCTATATTAAAAAATTCAAATGTATATGATCGGTATACATTATGCTTCATCATGCGTGGAGGAAAGGGGGGGGGTCGTTTATAATTCCTTGATCATCAGTAACGGCTTTATTTACTATGGGTTGATATATTGATCAGACTGATTACAAACAAGGAAACGCACAATCGGGCTGAAAATAACGTTACTGTTCTCTTACCGTGGGCCGATGAGACTGGCGGTGAAAGATCCCAATTATTCGACGCCGATCACCTAGGTCCATTTCCGGTTTGTATGGCGCAATAAACGCCGAAATCATATCGATTATTAAGTTTAGAAAGCCATCCATATGTACTATAGTGTCTGTCAGGAGTCCCGTAGCAAGATGTGACTGCCGGAGGAATTTCCTCGACGCACCGATGACACTTCCGGTTTTTGCGAGAGTGTAACTCGCCCGACCATCCACCAGGCGGCGGTATTGAGCCGTTGCAGTCCCATCTAGGGTCCCGCTAGGGCATCGGGGGTTGGGTGGATGAATTATGAATGCCATGACAAAAAAATGAAATATTGATCTAAAAAAACGATGTACAGCGATGTTGGCGGTCAACGCATGGCGGGCAATAACGCTGAAAAGCGATTTTGGCGACCAATGTGTTAAGGGGATGCAGACCAGAGAAAGACTTTTGTCTTGTTTACATCAGGGTCCCCCATTTTCAATTCATCATAACACATACAGATAAAGTCAAAATGAACGTACTGCCCAGGATACATTTTGTTAGCTCGATGCTCCCCCTTACCTCCTCCAATAGACCACTGGCGCAAGACACAGACTATGATATCAACATTTATTTGGAATAACAAACGCCCAAGAGTTCAACGTAGGGAACAGGATGGGGGCTTGGCAATCCCTGATTTTAAGTTGTACTTTTTAAGTTGTACCTTTTCGCTAAGTCCCCTGATGAGCTGGTTTGACCCTGAAATTGCTGCATCTCTGCATTCCTTAGAAGCAGCAGCGGTCTCACCACAAAGTAGGGCTGTACCGAATGCTTCGAAGCTTCGATCATAATGTTGACATTTGAATTCTAAATCAACAAAAAGTTTTTTTTTCCTATTCAATCTGTTTAAACCAATGGGAGTTTTCTTCACAGTTGCAGTTAAAGATTAGGCTACACTAATATTATAGTATTATACTATAAGACGTCACCATCACTTTCATACCAACCGTGCCCTTATTGGATTATTTATGTTGACGAAACTGATGAGTTATATATTCATTAAAGAAAGTTGATTTAATAAAAGAAAGACTAATTTAATCAGATTAATCACTTTATTCAAATTGAGGATTTAGTTTGAAAAAAAAAAAAAATCTTTGTAATTATTTTTTATAGACATTCGAAGCTTCGTTTGAATACTTCAATCGAAGCTTCGAATGTTAAAAAATGACATTCGGTACAGCCCTACCACAAAGACTACAGGATATAGTATACTCCAATATCCCTATATCAAAATTACGATACAGACCAATCATTTCCTGCGTAATTCAAACATGGCGTAACGTTCAGAGGTCTTGTGCTGTCAAATGCCCATGGCACCTCGACTCTCCAATCTTTCATAACCAGCAACTACTTGTTGGGCACAAACCTGTTAATATTCCTCAATGGGAGAGGAGGGGAGTTCATACTCTGGGGGATATATATAGATAAAAATGGCCTTCGAGCGTTTCAGGATCTAAAAGAGTTTTATGACACCCTTTTATTAAGCTTATCAGGGACAGAACAACCTCAAGAGGATTTGTCTCCGATTTGTATACACTCTTAATCAAATCCACATATAAAAACATATCATTGGATACGGTCTGGCGAGGGGACATCCCAGAATTAGACTCTGAGTTTGACTGGGATGATATTTGGACTAATGTCACATTAGCCTCCCGCAACCCTAATCACCAGCAAATATATTTGAATTATATTCATAGGACGTATCTCACACCTAGGAAGCGGTTTGCTATGGGACTGGTGACCGACTCTCGGTGCACTTTGTGCTCGCTGAGGGCCACTGGCACTTATATGCACATGTTTTGGGATTGCCCACCAGTAGCTAGTTTTTGGAAATCCATAACAACTAAACTTTCAAACATACCGTATGTAACCTAACAATCCAACTTACGGCAGCAACACTACTTCTAAACGATATATCATTACTACCAGCATCCATACAACAAAAAAGAATGATTCTGGCGGGCGTTACTGCAGCCAAGAAGCTGATAGCTATGAGGTGGAAGGAACCTGAGAACTTACACTGATTAATTGGTCTCTGACTCCGACACTACTGGATGTCTTCTATATGGAAATCTCTACTGCACAGGTAACTGGGGTGAGACAGGCCAGCATTGAGCTGTGGGTCGCAGCGGCCGATAAGGTGGAGGCCACTATCTAGCAGCGGAGCGGGGTTGGGGTGTTGGTCCTGGGGGGTCCGGGGGTCCTGGGGTGGGAGTGGGGGAGGAAATGTCTTTTGTGGTCTGTAGTAGAGATGTCCGATATTGGCATTCAAATGTAATATCGGAAATGATCGGTATCGGTTAAATATATATTTTTATTTTATTTATTAATTTAACCTTTATTTACCCAGGCAAGCAAGTAAGAACAAATTTTTATTTTATTTATTGTCAAACGTATGCATAATGTTGTGTTAATTCCATGACAAGAGATATGTTAATTACTTGAAATTATTCCGTTTTTATTATTGTTATTGTTAGTATTATTATTGTCCTGTGAAGTATTATTATTATTATTATTATTATTATTATTATTATTATTATTATTATTATTATTATTATTATTATTATTATTATTATTATTATTATTGTAGTGTGTGTTGTTGCATGTTTTGTTTTATATTTAAAGAAAAAAAGAAAGAAAATAAAAAAAATTTGATCAACATTTTTTTTATAATAATTTATTCACAAAGACGACTTGTCACCTCTGTCGTTCCTGATCTTCATCGGGGAAAGTCTGGGGGCGTTGCATATTTGGATTTTATGGTGTTTTTTTGTTTTTGATCTTTTGTGATGTTTCTTCTTGACTTGTACAAGAAGACTCGTACAGCCCATGGGGGCTATTCCATGTGATCTTGGGCTCTACAAATACATTTGATTTGATTAACATCAAGGTGTGCGTTAGGAACTGGAGACCACTGTATATCAGGCCCCCATCTGTACCAGCCTCCTATCTGTCAATGCATCTATTGTGCTCTGTCTGTCTGTCTGTATGTCTCTCTCTCTCTGTTTCTCTCTCTCTCTCTGTTTCTCTCTCTCTCTCTGTTTCTCTTTGTTTCTCTGTTTCTCTCTCTTTTCAGAACACTGGCGCACATGGGTGTGTCACCACCCTCCCCTGACCCACATAGGGCAGCATGTGGTAGTTCTACACCCTCCCCAGACCGACAGTAGGGCAGCATGTGGTAGTCACCACCCTCCCCTGACCCACATAGGGCAGCATGTGGTAGTTCTACACCCTCCCCAGACTGACAGTAGGGCAGCATGTGGTAGTTCTACACCCTCCCCAGACTGACAGTAGGGCAGCATGTGGTAGTCTACACCCTCCCCAGACTGACAGTAGGGCAGCATGTGGTAGTCACCACCCTCCCCTGACCCACATAGGGCAGCATGTGGTAGTTCTACACCCTCCCCAGACCGACAGTAGAGCAACATGTGGGAGCAAAAGCCACCAGAAGATCATATATCCTCTTTACACAAAGGAAAGAGCGGGAAACATAGTCATGGTCACGAGTCAACAAGATGTTTAACTTTATTTGACACTTGAGATAATAAAACAGGATGCCAGATGTTTACCAAGAGAGCAATCGTGCAATAAACTAAGTTGACCATTTACTGCCACAGTTCACTCTCAAACCAAACCAAGGCCATTACCTTCAGTGAGACTAACAGACCGGTAACCTTCGGGAGAGAAGCCTTGTTTAATGATTATGATTATTATTACATGAAATAATCCTGTTTGGCACACCCACCTCTGTCACCCAGATCACCAACAACATGGGCACTCTGTCCACCCTGATAAAACCTAAAACCTGGGGGTCTTTTTTGACTCCGAGCTGAAACTCGACAGACGGGTGCGAGCAGTGGCCCGGTCCTGCTTCCTCCAGCTGCGCACCATCGCAAAAATAACAACATTCCTCTCCCCCAGCGACCTTCAGAGGGTCATCCTCACCCTCATATTCTCAAGACTGGACTACTGCAACGCCCTCTACTCTGGTGTGGCAGACAAATACATGAACCGCCTTCAACTGGTCCAGAACGCAGCCGCCAGGAGTCGTGACGGGCACTAAGATGAGGGACCACATCTCCCCAGTCCTTGCATCCCTACACTGGCTCCCGGTAAAACAACAAATACATTTCAAGATCCTCATGTTCACATTCACATACAAAGCTCACATGTCCCACCCCCAGCCTACATACAAGAACTCCTGGTCCAATCAACCAGCACCAGATCCCTCAGATCAAACAACCAAATCTGCCTAAAAATCCCTGACACACAAGACGGGTGACGAAGGGAAACCGGGCTTTCTCAGTCGCAGCACCGACCCTCTGGAACAAGCTGCCACTCAACCTGACATCTGCAAGCACCCTACGGACCTTTAAGGCCATGCGCTCAGAACACACCTATTCACCCTAAACAATCCATGAGCTAGTTTTTGTATTGTAGTTTGACTGGTGTATTATGTCTGTCCGTTCTCTATCTGCTTGGTTGGACTGCATGTATTTCTTTCTGTTTCCGTATGGTTCCTGTCTTTTTTCTTTCTCTGTCTCTCCCGGGATGCGCCCCTGGCCGATGTAACTATTGGTTGAGGGGCGCAATATAAATAAATGTATCATATCATTTTTTTTTATATCCACTTTTTCTATTTTTCTCCCATCCCAATTCCACTGTGCCAATTCTTCCCTCCCCTGTCTTGAACGTTGCTCGCATATGCCCCCCCACTGGCCGGTTGTAGGGAGGATAGAAACCTTGCATCACGCGTCCCCTCCGGTACACGAGGAGGCAGCCTGTCGCATCTTTTCACCTGCCAGCGCGGACTCTCATTGGCGAGGTGTAACGTGTGGGAGGAGGCTCACACTGCCCCCGACATTTCCTGTCTCTGCTGTGCAGGCGTCCCCCAACCGACCTCTAGGAGTCGCTGTCCACAACGTCCAGATTACCACCCATCGACTTCCACCCGCTGACTCTGCCAATGAGCCGGAGGCAACGCCGACAGCCGGAGTCGAACCCCGTGTCTCTTGCGTTGGTGACGAGCGCAATGTCCGCTGCGCCACCCAGACGCCTAAATGTATCATATCATGTATATAATATAAAAACATATAATTATGATATTGTCAGATGTGTAGAATTCACCTAACATTATCTCACAGGATGTAATGGGTGTCTGTCACTTCTCCATAAGCCAAAGAGAATGCTTGCTTAATTACATATAGCCTATATACAGTATGTACATATATAATATATATACAAAGCCAACACAGTGGTCTATAATAGTCTACATCCAACGTGTCCTCAGTCCTCCTCACAGTCTGCCCAGCAGACCCCCAGCAGACCCCCAGCAGACCCCCAGCAGACCCCCAGCAGACCCCCAGCAGACCCCCAGCAGACCCCCAGCAGACCCCCAGGAAGACTACAGGGACAAAGATATATTTGATTATGAGCAATAACTGTCTGTGCCTCTGTGTCCCGCTGCATCTCATAGATTGAGACCTATTTTTACTAACTATTTTATTGCACTGTTTTGTAGAAAGAGGCCTATTGGGATGTTGCTGGATCCCAATGTGAAAATCGATGTGATTTAACGCTCTAGATTCAAGATTCAAGAGATTTATTCGTCACATACAGACACGACGAGACATGTAGTGAAATGAAGGTGGCGCCATGCCCGCCTTGATTGTGCCAAAAATACAAATAATAATAGAATAAAATAGAATAGATGATAAAATAGACATGATAAAAATGACTAAGACAGGGGGTGCCAGGGTGGCGCAGCACGTAACGCACTGCGGTGCAACGCGGCCGTCCCGGGTTCGACTCCCGGACCCGGCGACCCTTGACCTCCCATCCTTCCTCTCTGCCGGACTTGTCCAATAAAACCCAAAAAAATCGACCAAAAACATAATCTTAAAAAAAAAAAAAAAAAAATTACTAAGATAAAATACAATAAATGCTAAGCTTACGAATTTAAGGTAATGAGTCCTATATACACTAACACTACTATACAATATACTATACAATATACAGTTATGCTATATATAACTATACTATACTAACTATACTATACAAAAACATAGTTATGTTTTTTAAAGTGACCTTTTTGTGTGTGGAGAGATCATGCCTTGCCTTAACTATAACTTTTCTTGACCTTGTCTATTTTGCTGCTATATCTATTTTATGCTCGTTTTATACTTATTTTATGTCTGCATAATGTTTTTTTTGTACTGCTGTGTGAAGCACTTTGAGCTGCAATTCTTGTATGAAAGGTGCTAAACAAATAAATCTTCTTCTTATTATTATTATATTGTTATTAAGACAGCGCAACCCCCATATTGTCTCTGCCTCTACTACTCTACTTCCTGTTAAAGATTGTTCTATGTATCGTTCTATTCACTTCAGATTAACTTTAAACACTTTTTAACACTACACCATATTTTATCTATTTATTACTAAAGGATTTGCACTACATCTCTGGGCTAATTTTTGCATTTTGTTTGCATTTTGTTTGCATTTTGTACTTTAGTTCTGTATAGTGTATATTTTGTATAGTGTTTGGTCTTTATTATTTTTACCTTTCTACTGTACATAATATTTACATTTACATTTTGTATGTACTGTATGAAGCACAGTCTCAGGGGGGCTCATACAGAACCGAGCATTTCACTGTACTGTACATGCACCTTATACGTGACAAATAAAACAAAACCTGAACTTGAAACTTGAATGTGTTTGGGGCACAAAAAAACGAAAAGGCCACTTTCCGAATTCAGGACGGACCCGGGGACCTTAAGCATAAGACGTCATCCGATTGGTTAGACAGGGTCCAAGGTTCCAATCCCACGTGGCTGTGATGCAAGACGGTCGTTTATCAACGAGCTTTAGTTTAGAGATAAACAAACACCGTGGTTTATTATTATTACACCTCTCTGCCAGAGAAGACCGACCAAGTAACACTGTTTCAACAACACTCTTCTCCTGAGCTTCCTGCTGTCCACTGACAGAGAATAGATCAGTGGTTCTCAAACTACGGGTCGCAACCCAAATTGGGGTCGCGGGTAGGTGCACATTGGCAAGTAAAAAATAAATGTATTACATTTTTTTTATGTTCTGGCAACATATTCTGGCTAAATATGCCTAATTCTATAAATGTTTATTGATAACATAGTGCTGTAATACAAATGTCTAATAAATATGCATGATTAAGTTCAACAACGTGTGCTTTTATTTTGATATACCTTAATTCCACGTTGAAATTACGCGATACATTGAGTGTGGGGTCGCCAAACAAAAGAAATCCTAAATAAAATGGGGTTGCGGTATAAAAAAGTTTGAGAACCCCTGGAATAGATGATGACTGAGCTAGGAGCAGGTGGAGGCCTGCATGACACAGCCAGCAGGTGTAAAGTCACATGTTCAGGGGTGTAAAGTACTTGAGTAATTGTACTTTGTTACAATACTTAAGTACTGTTTTGGGGGATTTGTACTTTACTCAAGTATTATTAGGTTTACATTTCAGAGGGAAAAAAAACAGAATTTTTACTCCTTATATTTAAAATGTTATTAATCCTGCAATGTCGAACCCACGTAAAAAGAAAATTCAAAAACAACTAAACCCTTAATTTTTTCCAATGCTGTCGTTTGGCCAACTTTACAACTGGATGCTGTGATGTGAATGCCGTCCATGTTAGTTTACCTTGACATTGTTTTTTCAAATTCGATGGAAAAGTGCATTACATTAAAAAAAAATTGTTTACTTTTACTTTTTAGTATTTAAGTAGCCTACATTTAAAAGTAGAAACTTTTATTTTTTATTTTTTAGATTGTGTTTTTGGTCGATTTTTATTGGTTTTATTGGATAAGTCCGGCAGAGAGGGAGGATGGGAGGAGATATGGGGGAAGACATGCGGCAAAGGTGCGGGAGTCGAACCCGGGACGGCCACGTTGCACCACAGTGCGCCAGTGCACCCAAGTAGAAACGTTTTTACTTTTACTCAAGTGTGTTTTTAGTCAGATACTCTGGGTACTTATAGGGCTGACCCCTATTAGTCGATTAGTCGACTAATCGTTCGAAAGGAGCCGCAGTCGACTGCCAACCTCTTAGTCGAATAATTTTTTTTTTTATTATTATAATAATAATAAAAAAAAAAAGTATCATTCTTTCCAAAAGAAAAGAGGCCTAGAAGCGTGGCTAACGCTAATGGCGCGCATACCAGAGGCTAACTGCCTAAGAAAACAGGCACAGAGGCACTGAAAGAGGATTTCACCATCTAATGAACACGCTAGACTGTAACGCTTGGGTTCTCTGGCCCCTCCTGAGAACCGCCCATCATTCTGACACCTGTCACTGGGCTTCTCTGTCACTTATCTCCCTGTCACTTGTCACTTATTGTTTGGGTCTCCTGATTGGTTGTCACGTTGGATATGTCAGGAATGTGGTCTTACTTAAACCCCTGTCTCTCTACTTCCAGTTGTCGGATCTTCTCATTCTCCTGCAGAGTACACACGGCGGTACCGCAGACACTGGACGTTGCTGTCATTATTGTTATCGTTATTATCTTCTCTCCTAGACGCCCTGCGTCAGTGTTACTATCTGTTGCTATTACTCTAGGTGTGCCGTTCTACAATAAAGAGAACCGCCATTAACGAGTAAACAACCTTCTCTGCCTCTACTTATTACTCCACAACTGGAACCTACCTGTCTCCGTCGTAACGCTAGACCAGACAAATATCAAGATGTATCCATCAGTGGACCAATTGCATGCTTTTGCAGAGGACAAGAAGCCGTCAGTCGACTCCTTCAGACATTAAGCACCCCCACAGCCCAAATGGAATGATAAAAAAAAAAAAAAAAAATTATACTTTTAGTCGACTAACGGCAAATTTTGGCCAATCATAGTCGACTATCCAAATCCTTAGTCGGGGACAGCCCACCGTACTTTGTACACCCCTGGCCACAGGCCACAGACGCAGTGCACGACACAGCCAGCAGGTGATATATCACATTTTACATTTAGGCCTTTTAACGGAACGCTTTTTATTAGGGATGTCCGATATTATCGGTCGATATTGGCATTAAAATGTGATATCGAAAAATATCGGTATCCGTTTTCAATTTTTTTTATATTTTTTTTTATTTTTACATTTCTATAACCTTTATTTACCCAGGCAAGCAAGTAAGAACTAATTCTGATTTTATTTATTGTCAAAAGTATGCATAATGTTGTGTTAATTCCACAACAAGAGATATGTAATGTTAATTACCTGGGGGGGGACCCTGCATATATCGGTATTGGTTGATATCGGTATCGGAAATTAAGAGTTGGACAATATCGGTATATCGGTATCTGTAAAAAAGCCAATATTCGGCATCCCTACTTTTGATCCAAAGCCACTTAAATTGTGAACGAAAAGTCAGCAGGAAGGGAACAACTCTAAGGGCTAAGGGGTCAGGGGTATTGTTCATCAAACAGTGTTGAACTTGAGCGCACAGTAGTATAAACATATTAGCATGACAGGTATAAGGATAGTAACATAGTAAAAGACAGTAGAAAACGGACGTGTTTTTTTTCTTGATTGATTGATTGATTGAAAACTTTATTAACAGATTGCAGAATGGGTACAGTACAGTACGGCTCAATACACACAATTGTTAATGGGATGCAGACCAGAGAAAGACTTTCGTCTTGTTTACATCAGGGTCCCCCATTTTCAATTCATCAGGACATATATGACATACATGACATACAGATAGTCAGTACTGCTACATCTATACATTTATGACATACCAGATTTGCAAATACAGTACTGTTTGTGATACAGAAGGAGTCAAGAAAAGGGAGTATATACATTTGACGTAGAAACTGTACATTGAAGGAGGTTGGGTGGGGGGGGTTGGGTACATTGGGATATTGACAACCATACTGGGTAATTTACATTGGAGGTGGTTGGGGGGGGGGGGGGCGGGGGGCACACTGTATAAACAAGCAAAACTGTACATTGAGGGGGGGGGGGGGAGACACTGTACAAACAAACAAAATTGTACATTGGACTATTGACAAAACCATACTAGGTAAATGACTGTACATTGGAGGGGGTTGGGTTAGGATATTTACAGGGGCCAGTTTTGAATTGCAGTCTCCCGTAGGTGTCCCTTGAGAGAGGTTTTGAAAGTGGGTAGTGATCCACATTCCTTTACAGCTTTGGGCAGGGCGTTCCACATTGATGTGGCATAATTGCGAAACGTGTTTAGTCCCTTATTTGAGCCGAATCTGGGTTTAACATGATTTGTGGAGCTCCCTCTGGTGTTGTGATCGTGGTATTCACTGACCTTTGGGAAGTATTTTGACATGTACATGGGTACCTTGGTCGTGTAGTGTATCTTGTAGACCAGGCCCATTGCAAGTTGCTGTACTCTGTCGTCTACTCTAAGCCATCCTAGGTTGTCAAAGTGGGCAGGGGTGAGGTGGGTTCTAGGAGTCAGGTCAAGCAGTAGTCTGACCAGTTTGTTTTGAGATGTTTGTAATTTTGTTTTTAGCGCCTTTGAGGTGCTTTGGTACCATGAGGTCTTGAATGAAATCTGTGACCGTCGTCGCAAAGTAACTTAAAGAAGACGGAGGACGTGAATAATTAAATTAATAAAAGGGAAAAAAACACACAATAGTCTTGGAGAAGTCCTTTTGCCACGTCTGTGCGGTGCGTTGGGTACAACAACACGCGGTCAGGCCTCTGCTGTGCAGAAGAGGAAGGTGCTAGTTGCTCTCGTCCAGACGAGCAGGACAGAGGCCCCCAAACAGGATGTTGATCAGGAACATCATAGAGGAACTATCTGTGCCAAGACACGCTTCACTGGGAACCACTCGCTTACATGAGTAACATATTCTGGGCTTGGGTTTCATCTCGAGGTCTGGGTGCAACACGGGTTCATTCAGGGACCACAGGGGGGTCATGAGATAAGATGAGATAAGATATTCATTTATTGATCCCCTTGGGGAAATTCACACAGTTATAGTATAAAGACATAAATATAGGCAATACAATTATAGTACAGTAGAAAAAGTTTAAAATAAACTAGGGATGTCCGATATTATCGGCCGATATCGGCATTAAAATGTGATATCTGAAAATATCGGTATCGGTTTTCAAATTTATTTTTTATTTTTATTTTTTTACATTTCTATAACCTTTTATTTACCCAGGCAAGCAAGTAAGAACAAATTCTGATTTTATTTATTGTCAAAAGTATGCATAATGTTGTGTTAATTCCACAACAAGAGATATGTAATGTTAATTACCTGAAATTATTCCGTTTTTTGGGGGAAACCCTGCATATATCGGTATCGGTTGATATCGGTATCGGAAATTAAGAGTTGGACAATATCGGTATATCGGTATCGGTAAAAAAGCCAATATCGAGCATCCCTAAAATAAACTATTTAATTAGTAATATAATACTATATAATATTTATAAGCATAAATATGAGCAGGTAGGCAGTGTGATCAAATGAGGGTCTGTATGCCATATCAGTTATATAACATATGTCCAGATATGTCCAATATGTCCACATTTCCAAATATGTGTTATTCAATTTAGCTGCAGTCTAAGCGCTCGTCACCAACGCGAGAGACACTGGTATCGAATCCGGCTGTCAGCGTTGCCTCCGGCTTGGGCCGGCCGTCATACTGGCTCGATTGGCAGAGTCAGCGGGTGGGAAGTCGATGGGTGGTAATCTCATCGTTGTAAACAGCGACTCCTACAGTTTGCCCAATCAAAGTCGACTATACAAATCCTTTTAGTCGGGGACAGGCCTAGACTCCAGGGCCCAGGAGGAGTTCAAAGCTTTTAATCCCTATATCTGATCGGATCAGATTTGGATTCATTAATTTAAACTCATTATGAATTGAAAATGGGGGACCCTGATGTAAACAAGACGAAAGTCTTTCTCTGGTCTGCACCCCCTTAACAATTGTGTGTATTGAGCCGTACTGTATTGTACCCATTCTGCAACCTGTTAATTAAAATTGTCAATCAATCAATCAATCAATCAATCAATCAATCAATCAATCAATCAATAAGGATTACAAGTTTTGAACTCCTGGGCCCTGGATACTCTGCCCTATAGAGATTATCCTGACTGGCAACTGCTCACTCTGCCACCGTCTGGCAAACGGTACCGGAGCCTCCGCACAAGAACCAGCAGGCTCAGAGACAGATTTTTCCCACAAGCCACAAGACTCCTGAACAAGGACAAGAACAGGAGATAGCCCTGTTAAACACTCTTGAACACACACACACACCTCTTGAGAACTATTGAACGCACGCACACACACACACACACACACACACACACACACACACACACACACACACACACACACACACGCACACACACACACACACACACACACACACACACACACACCTCTTAAAACTCTTGAACACACACACACACACACATACACCTCTTAAAACTCTTGAACACACACACACACACACACACACACACACACACACACACACACACACACACACCTCTTAAAACTCTTGAACACACACACACACACACACACAAACACACAACTCTTGAACACACATACCTCTTAAAACTCTTAAACACACACACCCTGCACCTTAATATGCACATAAACACTTAAATACGCTAGAAACTTTCTGTAAAAATGTACTATTTTATCTTACCTCATTTTATATTTTATTTTGATCTTACTGCTGCTACTTATCGTTACCATTCTTGTATTCAGTGTTGTTTCTTAATCGTGCACAGTGACGGTTGAGACTGTCAAGTTTGAGTCGAAACACAAAAATGTCATCACCTGCAATGCCCCTGTATTGTTGTGTATTTGTTGGGTCTAATCTGTGTCTAATGAATGGGTTCTTGTGTCGGGTTATGTGTTGTGTTGGAACGTGTTTGTCTAGTGGTTATGAGGAGTATTAGAGTACGAGTGTATGGAATGTTGTGCTGTTTTTGAGCACGTTTTAGTTTTCTCTGAGATGTCTTCGTTTGTTGTTTTATTGATATTTGTTATTGTTCTATATTCGAAAATTTGGCATACATATTTGTTTGTATGTCTGATTTTGATTGGTTTAATGTTTTATAATTGTTTGTACATTTTATTGGTGTTTTATTGATATTTGTTTTGTTTTTATGTTGTTGTATTGATTATTCTTGTTTAATTTTATATGTTTGGATCCAGACCCCAGGAAGAATAGTCGCTGCTGAGGCAGTGACTAATGGGGATCTGAAATAAAGAAATGAAAAAGAAATGTATTTGACAAATAAAGAACTTGAACTTGGGGCTAGAGGAGGAAGAGGAGCAGAGGAGGAAGAGGAGCAGAGGAGGAGGAGGAGCAGAGGAGGTATGAGACACTGGGAGGAGGAAACGTCTTCTGATTACAAATGAGATCTGCTCTCTCTCTCTCTGACTGGATTAAGGACATTATTTGTGTCCAGAAGCGGAAGTCTGGGCGTCCTGCCAAGTCCATGGTAGTATGTGAGAGAGAGATTCTGAGCACCTAGGAGATTGTACAGTGATCAACAAACACATAATGGATCTATAGTCATTGGTGTATCATTTGGTAATCATAATCACTATGTAAATTGGTAATCAACTTGTTAAAGTTGGTCAAAAGTGGGTATCAAAGAGGAAGAAAGACTGTCAGGTTTTAAACTGTGTGGGTATCAAACAGGAAGAAAGACTGTCAGGTTTTAAACTGTGTGGGTATCAAACAGGAAGAAAGACTGTCAGGTTTTAAACTGTGTGGGTATCAAACAGGAAGAAAGACTGTCAGGTTTTAAACTGTGTGGGTATCAAACAGGAAGAAGGACTGTCAGGTTTTAAGCTTTTAAACCATAAACAAAGAGGCCTATTGGGATGTTAGATCCTAATGTGAATGCTCAATTGGCAGAGTCAGCGGGTGGAAGTTGATGGGTGGTAATCTGGACGTTGTGGACAGCGACTCCTACAGGTCGGTTGGGGGACGCCTGCACAGCAGAGACAGGAAATAGCGGGGGCGGTGTGAGCCTCCCACACGTTGCACCTCGCCAATGAGAGTCTGCGCTGGCAGGTGAAAAGATGTGACAGGCTGCCTCCTCGTGTACCGGATGGGCACGTGATTAGAGATGTTCCGATACCATTTTTCCCTTTCCGATCCGATTCCGATACCTAAGCTTTGGGTATCGGCCGATACCGATATTTATCCGATACCAGTGCATAAAAAAAAAATTAAAAAAAAAATTATATAAATTATACGTTTTTTTTTTTTTTTTTCAGATACTGTTATACTGTTTTTTAGTAATAACTAGAACGTATGGTATTTATTCAACAACAGGTGATTGTATAGATTTGTATTAGTATCATTAATCAATGAGTATGGGCTGCAGCACTGCAGATATACCCTACTCCAATGATCCACACGGACATTAAACGGTGTTGCACTCGCTACTCAGTGGCTCTGCAGATATACCCTATTCAGTCTGTAAGCTAGTGGCAGATAGAACGTTCATGTTGTGATTTTTGATGCAAAATAAATATTCAACATTCTCTTTTGAAACTCCGCCTCAGACTCTTATCCTTTGGCACTTGCTGTACTTTGCTTGCAGGTCTGCAGCCATTATTGCTGGATTATGTGAATAGCACCAACTTTAGACACGGTAACGTTATCAAGCTAAGCTAACTGACCTAGCTCGCCTTCCCGCATTGACATTAACATAACGTTAGTAATAGTCAGCTAACGCTAGTCCGTAGCTACTTAACTTAAATACAATTCACCGTGGGTGCATTATTGTTGATAGACGGTCACGGACAGTGTTAGGTCCTGGAGAAAGGACAGGCGATCATCTGATTTGATGTAACGTTAAAAGCGGATGTTGTTCCAACTAGCTATCTTTCCAGCTAATGCTATCATAACACCAGCCAAACACATCCCGATTCCCGTCCGAGCTCCCCGTCACACCGCACTGTCGGGGACAATGGAATTTAAGAAAGTGTATCTGCTGTTAAAATGACACAGCATCACACTTTAAAACATGTTCATTTTATAATCCTCACTCTCCGCAGGACTCGGCAGGAGATATTACATCATGGGATCGGAGGCTAGAATTTACGTGTACTCGCCGATACCGATACCAGCATTTTAGGCAGTATCGGCGGCATTTCCGATACTGGTATCGGTATCGGACCAACTCTACACGTGATGCAAGGCTTCTATCCTCCCTACGACCGACCTGTGGGGGGCATATGCGAGCAACGTTCAAGACAGGGGAGGGGAGAATTGGAAACTGGAAGAGAGTAACACAGAAGAGGCTGGGAGCGGCTGTTTACTGTGTAAAGGATGTTCCGGGATCCTGTGTTGTGGGTGGTGGGGCCTCTTTGTCCCCCTCCCCTCGGGCAGACGCTACCGCTCTGTCACATGCTCCACCACACGCTCTTTTATGTCTTCAGCAGAGGACTCAAGGTATGACTGACATCAAAGCAGCAGTGCTCACATATTATGTAGACGCGGACTGGTTTTGTTGTTTTGATCATGGACTCTTGCTCTGGAAAATATTTGTTCTGATCTGATATTTTACTGTTAATTTTATTATATCTTTTAGAAAAGCCTCAATGGACTAGTGTTGAAAACTAGCACTTGTGCTATAAACATGCAAAGCAACGCATCTGGTCTGTCCACTGTGGCTGGTCCAATGTAGCTGTGGGGTCCATTTTAAATAAACGTTTTTCATTCATTCATTCACCTCTCGGTTTACTAAGAGTTTCTTCCCCAGCGCTGTGCGCAGCCTGAATAACTCCAAAGACCAAAGGCTAGATTTGTATGTTATTTTTTTTTTAATTTATTTGGTGTGTTTACTAGTCAGGTTGTGGAAGTGCTGTTTCTGTGTGTCTGTGCATCACGCACTGTGATTATATGCACTTTTACTGTCAATTGTGCCCCTATGCATTATGCACTTTTACTATGATATGCACTTTAGGGGATGTTGATCTTAACCTTAGTAGCATTTGTCCTTTTATACTGTCTGTGTTTTTTTTTCTTACTGTCCATGTTTTTTTCTGTACTGTTTCTACTCTGCTCCTGTATTTGTTTAGTTGCAGACACACAGTATTGCTCTGTGCCTTTATTATTATTATTATTATTATTATTATTATTATTATTATTATTATTATTATTATTATTATTATTATTATTATTATTATTACCTGTATTCCAATGTGGATTCGTCCATACATGCCATGGCAAATAAACTCTCTGACTCTGACTCTGTCAGACATCCATAAACACAGGTACAGTATGTCCGAGTTGTGTCACATCGGGGAGTCGTGGACATTGTGTCGATCGCCCCAAGAAAGGGATTTAGGAGCGGTTTCCGATACGTCATCATCAGCCACACACAGGAATGGAGGTATATTACGCTGTGTCATCTGCATGAAGATGTCGACAACAACATTCCTGGATTGTTGGTTTCACGTCTTTTGAACAAGAGACGTCTTTCGCAGGTATTTCTGGTTCCTGCTCATCTGTTTTTTAACTGTCGGGCCCTCAGGCCGTGACCGTCTGACCACTGAGTGTGTCTGACTCTTAACCACCAAAACCTGCACAGACTATACAGCGTACGTACAGTATATCATGCCAGTTAGGGCACCTTGTGTATACTGGCTTACTCATAGTATATATTCAGAATCACATTTTTTATTGTCTATAAATTATTGAGAGTAACGTATAATACAGTATAACTGATATGATAGGGCATAGACCCTCATCTGCACCTTTGTTTACACTGTTTATTTTTCTCATATTTTTATATTCAGAGTTAATTATATTGTTTACACTGTTTATTTTTCTCATATTTTTATATTCAGAGTTAATTATATTGTTTACACTGTTTATTTTTCTCATATTTTTATATTCGGAGTTAATTATATTGTTTACACTGTTTATTTTTCTCATATTTTTATATTCAGATTTAACCGTATTGCCTATATTTATGTCTTTCTACTATTACCCTGCCCATATCTGTACCTCCCCTCCCCCAAGGGGATCAATAAATGAATATCTTTTCTTATCTTATCTTAACTTATCTCATCTTATCTTATCTTAGCAAAGAAAAGTCCCTCACGCTGTCTTCACTCGCATTCGATTGATCATATTTATAATATACACACAACCTTCATCATGTATCTGGTCACGTCCTGTCGAGCCTGGACCCAAACATTTGTTTTATTCGCATTAACCCTTTCACTACCACACTACAGAAGGTTAACCCTTTACTATCAGACTACAGACGGTTAACCAGATGGTTAACTCTTCTGTAGTGTGGCAGTGAAAGGGTTAAAGGTAGACTATGTCATTTGTTGGTCTGACGCGTGGGGTGGAGTTGAGTGGGGGACAAGGGGAGGGGCTATTACTGCTGGCCACACCCCCAGGCTCTGCCAAGACAGGGTGGGATCCACAAAGGGTTTGCGGGGCCTTTGTGGATAAAGCCGGTGCGTATCGCTCTGAAACTCAGTTTGGTACCACAGAGGACGCGCAACGGGTGAATTGAGGTGGGAACTGCGTTCCGTCAGCATTGCGTCCGGTGCAATTATCGGCTAGCTTTAAATGAGGTAATATGGGCGGAACATGTCCCCTTTCTATGCAAATGAGCCTCGTCCAAAAATGCTCCCAATCCACAAAGCCTGGCGCCGATTGGCGCCGAGCAGTTAACGCTACGCACCTGCATGCCGTCTTCACAGACAAGGTGGTAACTAAGTGGAGCATGGTGCGGTTTGCTGTTGGTGTGAACGCAATCGAACTTTATATATAGGACCTAATCTAGGAAGGTTTGCTGTTGGTGGGAACGCAATCGAACTTTATATATAGGACCTAATCTAGGAAGGTTTGCTGTTGGTGGGAACGCAATCAAACTTTATATATAGGACCTAATCTATGAAGGTTTGCTGTTGGTGGGAACGCAATCGAACTTTATATATAGGACCTAATCTAGGAAGGTTTGCTGTTGGTGGGAACGCAATCGAACTTTATATATAGGACCTAATCTAGGAAGGTTTGCTGTTGGTGTGAACGCAATCAAACTTTATATATAGGACCTAATCTAGGAAGGTTTGCTGTTGGTGGGAACGCAATCGAACTTTATATATAGGACCTAATCTAGGAAGGTTTGCTGTTGGTGTGAACGCAATCAAACTTTATATATAGGACCTAATCTAGGAAGGTTTGCTGTTGGTGGGAACGCAATCGAACTTTATATATAGTACCTAATCTAGGAAGGTTTGCTGTTGGTGGGAACGCAATCGAACTTTATATATAGGACCTAATCTATGAAGGTTTGCTGTTGGTGTGAACGCAATCGAACTTTATATATAGTACCTAATCTAGGAAGGTTTGCTGTTGGTGGGAACGCAATCGAACTTTATATATAGGACCTAATCTAGGAAGGTTTGCTGTTGGTGGGAACGCAATCGAACTTTATATATAGTACCTAATCTAGGAAGGTTTGCTGTTGGTGGGAACGCAATCGAACTTTATATATAGGACCTAATCTAGGAAGGTTTGCTGTTGGTGGGAACGCAATCGAACTTTATATATAGGACCTAATCTAGGAAGGTTTGCTGTTGGTGTGAACGCAATCGAACTTTATATATAGGACCTAATCTAGGAAGGTTTGCTGTTGGTGTGAACGCAATCGAACTTTATATATAGGACCTAATCTAGGAAGGTTTGTTGTTGGTGGGAACGCAATCGAACTTTATATATAGGACCTAATCTAGGAAGGTTTGCTGTTGGTGTGAACGCAATCGAACTTTATATATAGGACCTAATCTAGGAAGGTTTGCTGTTGGTGGGAACGCAATCGAACTTTATATATAGGACCTAATCTAGGAAGGTTTGCTGTTGGTGGGAACGCAATCGAACTTTATATATGACCTAATCTAGGAAGCGCAGGATTTTTGGAAGTGAGTGTGAATGAGAGTGTGCGAGTGTGTATGTGTGCGAGCGAGCGCGTGAGAGAGAGCACGTGTGTGTGTGAGCGTGAGAGAGAGAGCGTGTGTGTGTGTGTGTGCGAGTCAACATGAGAGAGCGAGTGTGTGAGAGAGAGAGAGCGTGTGTGCGCGAGCGTGAGAGAGAGAGTGTGTGTGTGCGAGCGAGCATGAGAGAGCGATTGTGTGAGAGAGAAAGAGAGAGAGAGAGCGTGTGTGTGCGAGCGTGAGAGAGAGAGCGTGTGTGCGACCGAGCATGAGAGAGAGAGTGTGCGAGTGTGTATGTGTGCGAGCGAGCGAGCGCGTGAGAGAGAGCACGTGTGTGTGAGCGTGAGAGAGAGAGCGTGTGTGTGAGCGTGAGAGAGAGCATGTGTGTGAGAGTGAGAGAGAGCATGTGTGTGAGAGTGAGAGAGAGCACGTGTGTGTGAGCGTGAGAGAGAGAGCGTGTGTGTGAGCGTGAGAGAGAGAGCGTGTGTGTGAGCGTGAGAGAGAGCGTGTGTGTGAGCGTGAGAGAGAGCATGTGTGTGAGCGTGAGAGAGAGAGCGTGTGTGTGAGCGTGAGAGAGAGCATGTGTGTGAGAGTGAGAGAGAGCACGTGTGTGTGAGCGTGAGAGAGAGAGCGTGTGTGTGAGCGTGAGAGAGAGAGCGTGTGTGTGAGCGTGAGAGAGAGAGCGTGTGTGTGAGCGTGAGAGAGAGCATGTGTGTGTGAGAGTGAGAGAGAGCACGTGTGTGTGAGCGTGAGAGAGAGCGTGTGTGTGAGCGTGAGAGAGAGCATGTGTGTGAGAGTGAGAGAGAGCACGTGTGTGTGAGCGTGAGAGAGAGAGCGTGTGTGTGTGTGTGTGTGCGAGCGAGCATGAGAGAGCGAGTGTGTGAGAGAGAGAGAGCGTGTGTGCGCGAGCGTGAGAGAGAGAGCGTGTGTGCGCGAGCGTGAGAGAGAGAGCGTGTGTGCGACCGAGCATGAGAGAGAGTGTGTGCGAGCGAGCGTGTGCTGTTCAGGCGGGATTTTCCCGAAAATGATCTGTCCAATAGAATGAATGACCTGGGCGACTGCATGCCCTTTGTTTACAAATTAGGTTTGCTCAAAAAAGGGCAGTGTGAACGCAAACCAAAATCCAACAATGTATCATTCACACATTTGGTCCACACCAGAAAGAAAGTGTATACAGTTTGTTTAAACAAGTGAACGTCCCCCGAGCTCTCTCTCTCTGCCTCTCTCTGCCTCTCTCAGCGCTGTCAGAGCAGATCAGGGAAAAACACCACACATAATGGCCATGTCTGCGCTGGTATCTCATCCGCGCAATGTCCTTTGTGGATAGCTCGCAAAGACGGAGCAGACATCCCGCGCAGTTAACACTTTCACTGCCACTCACGAGATATCTCGGGTTTCCGATAGTTATGTTGAAAGCCACTCACGAGATTTCTCTGATTTTTTTTTCTTTTTTTTTTTAGCGATCTGAAATCATATTGCATCACGCGAGCCTACCCTAGTATACCCGAGCGCCGCCGGCGATCAGATGTGGAAAAAAGCGCCCCCTATCGTCTCCCAGATGACATAAGGGATTTTGGAATGGACTCAATGAAAATGGATGGGGAAAAAAATCCTGTACTCCACATTTTCCAGTCCACTGATGCAGCCGGGGTTACCACAGTTCATTCTGGAGCCTCTCAGACCCGCGGAATCATGTACTGCACTGTACACATGTTGGATCCATACACTTATCGATTTTTTCGAATGGTGATCAGGAATTGGAATATACCAGTTGGATACCATCTGATGTCAGGTAAGGAATCTATGTTATCAGTGTTAGGATGATGAAGATATAGGCTGTTTTGTGAAATGGGCTCTTTCGGTTTCACTGTAAAAGTCCAAGAGGAAATGAACACGGCGATTATCCGTGCGCGGCTCGAATGTGCTTGCGTGCACGTATAATATTGATCATCTAGCGTTTATTTGAAAACGATTCATAAATAGGCCGACAAATATCAACGTTCTGGAATATTCCAGTAAAAGACGATTATCATAGAATGGTCTAGAATGAACTGTTTTTTACCTCAAAACGGGTGCTTTTCAAAATGCTCTCAAACCGAAATGAAGCGATAAAAAACAAATCTGCCATGACAGCACTGACTGGAAAAGGATTCTTTGATAAGCGACGGGCAGATTAGACACATAGCCATAATTTAAAACATAGATTAGGCGATATTAAGCGTAACATTGGCGCCGATGGTGGCATTGAAGCGCTACCTCTGGCGCCACCTCGTGGCACTCAAAGTGTTAAGAGTGCAATTTCCACCACACAATCCATTCTTAGTGGATCCCGACCACAGTGTACTAAAGGTGCAGCACCAAGCAGGGTTCTCTCCGCTAGAGGTCGCTGTTTGACAGCACTGCAGATTCTACATTTAAGTACCAGTTTAAGATGAATAAAAAAAACTTATTGCAAAGCATTAAAGGAACAATCCAAATACATTCATTTCCCATCTTCCCCAGAATCGAGACAAGAAGAAATGGTAAATGGCTGCATTTATTTAGCAGCTTTTATCCAAAGCGTTTTACAATTTGTTCCTCACATTTTACCCGTTCACTCACCGATGGCGGAGGCAACCGTGCCAGTGTAACGGAGGTACCGCGAGTATATCCACAGTCACGATGCACTTCAAGTGTTGTGAAGTGACTGTGGACGTTAGCGGTACTGCAAGTTAAACTCACTCCCCCTTAAAAGGCATACACACACGTTACCAAGAAGTGAATTCCCCTCTTGGTATAGTGGTCTGCGATGTCGCCCGCGGCGCGGGAGACCGGGGTTCGAGACTCGCTCAGGGCAATCCCTTAACAGGGGTCGAACTGTAACACAATTTACGAGACTGGCTACACAAGGTGCCAACTAGCTCATTGGGAGCAATTAGGGGTTAAGTGTCTTGCTCAAGGACACTTCGACATGCTGCCCGGGAGGAGCGGGAATCGAACCAGGAACCTACGGATTACCAGACTGCTCTACCTCCTGAGCCACTGAGTTTCATCTGTGTGTGTCTAGTAGCCCCAGAGAGAGGTCCAGGTGCATGCTAGCCTAGCTTAGCACAAGGACTTTAAGCAGTAGGGAGCAGCTAGCTTAGCACGAGGACTGGAAGCAGTAGGGAGCAGCTAGCCTAGCTTAGCACGAGGACTGGAAGCAGTAGGGAGCAGCTAGCCTAGCTTAGCACGAGGACTGGAAGCGGTAGGGAGCAGCTAGCCTAGCTTAGCACGAGGACTGGAAGCAGTGGGGAGCAGCTAGCCTAGCTTAGCACGAGGACTGGAAGCAGTAGGGAGCAGCTAGCCTAGCTTAGCACGAGGACTGGAAGCGGTAGGGAGCAGCTAGCCTAGCTTAGCACGAGGACTGGAAGCAGTGGGGAGCAGCTAGCCTAGCTTAGCACGAGGACTGGAAGCAGTGGGGAGCAGCTAGCTTAGCACGAGGACTGGAAGCAGTAGGGAGCAGCTAGCCTAGCTTAGCACGAGGACTGGAAGCAGTGGGGAGCAGCTAGCCTACTTCCCTCTCTTACACCACAACACTGTTGGAATGGAATCTTGGAACCTATTCTACACTGTTATGTGTACATTCACATGGTGGTGGTTACTTACTGTCTTTTGTGTTGCATTCACATGGCGGTGTGGCTGTAGTCTTTAATTGATTGATTTTGTAATTGACACAGGTGTTTTGTAATTGACACAGGTGTTTTGTAATTAACACAGATGTTTTGTAATTAACACAGGTGTTTTGTAATTGACACAGGTGTTTTGTAATTGACACAGGTGTGGTGACGAGAGGCTCCGCCCCTATATAAGCAGACCGGGAGCCTCGTCACTTCAGCTTGTTCTACCTTGTTTTTGTGTGTCTGAACCATGGAGGCTGGTGTAACCAGCTCCCCACTCTTGTTATTTAAAAATATATTATAGATAAATATTATTATTTTTGCAAAAAAAACATGTCCGACTTCATGCTGACCCTCAAGACCCCTACGCTCTGCATCTTCTGGCCGTCTCAGACCCACTCCTCCTATCGGAGCTCCGGGAGGGTCATTGAGGAGAAGCCGCCTATTCTCAGTCCTTGCCCCACAATGGTGGAATGAACTACCCACCACACAGTTAGGAGCCGAAACCCGTCCAATCTTTCACCGTCGACTAAAGACGCACTTCTTCAACCATTATCTGAAAAAAAAATATATATATATATATATTTTTTTTTATCCACTTTTTCTCCCATTTTTTCTATATTTTCTCCCATCCCAATTTCGTATCATCCAATTCAACCCTCCCCTGTCACGAACGCTGTTTCTTGCCTCCCACAAGCCGGCTGCAATGTGGACTAAGTCATACATAGCACGAGTCCCCTCCGATACTTGAGGTAACAGCAGTCGCATCTTTTCACCTGCGCAGCTCGATCTCTCAGTGGCGAGGAGTAACGCGTGGGAGGCTCACGCTGCCCCCGACACTTCCTGATTCTACTGCACAGGCGCACCAACCGACCTGTAGGAGTCGCTGTCCACAACGCCCGATCCCCACCCATCAGTTTCCCACCCCCTAATACGGCCAATGTGTATTACTGCGGACGACCAGCTAAACTGAAAACAATGTGGAGAGCTGGGCTTGAACAGGCGAGCCCAGCGTCTCCGCATTCGTGGCGAGCGCCTTGCCCACTACGCCACGTAGCCGCCCACTATATATATATATATCTAACTCTAACTAACCTTACTGTCATGCACTTGTCCTAATAAACTAGCCTACACTGTAGCACTCAACACTTTGATGAACATTGTTACTCAGCTGATAGAGTTGTGCTCTTCCTTCCTGATGACTTGTCGTACAGAACTTGTAAGTCGCTTTGGATAAAAGCGTTCAACTAAATGACTAAATGTAAAATGTAAACGCTGTCCCACCATTTTGCAACCAAGGCCTATAGGGGAAACGAGCCCTCTTCTTGTTGTGACTGTTGAGGCCTTAGGGCTCTAAGACATACAGGCTCGGTTGTAACAACATACACATCCTCAGGGTTCCTCCAGTTCGCTCTGAACTAGAAAAACTGCTTTTTCCTTTGATGCTTCCAACACCTAGAATGTCCTCCGACTGACTCTGAACTTGAAGGTTCTTCCTTCTCTCGCTGCGTTTAAAACTTAAACGTATGATCTACTCTGACCACCACTGTGTGTCGACTATATCCTATATCTATAACACTATATCCTGTATAATTGTATATGAATTCCTTGTTTCTTTGTTTGCATACATTGCTTACAGCTTGTTATATTACGTTTTATTGTGTTTTCTTTTTGTTGTGGCCATCTTGGTCTATATAACCTATTGTCAATGTCATGTAGTGTATGCCCATATTGGCTGGGCATACACCTGTATGTAAGACACGAAAAAAAGAAAAAAAAAACATCAAATCAAATCAAACGTAACTGTTTTAGCTGATTTATTATTGTTTATTCTTATTTATTGTGCCTATATGTATGAAATTGCTGATAAACCATGTCTTGTTTTGTAAGCTTGTTTTCACTGTAAATGAGGCTAACGCCAGTGTCTTCTTACCAGTTGAAATAAAGGTTTTAAATTAAATTAAATTAAATTAAATTAAATTAAATTAAATTAAATTAAATTAAATTAAATTAAATTAAATTAAATTAAATTAAATTAAATTAAATTAACCAGCCTTGGGCCCTATAGGGTGTAACCTGGTCCTAACCTGCTAGAAGGAACAGTGAACCAGCTTGCTAGTGCAGGACATCCAGGCCATTATGGACAAACCACCGACCACTGACCCCTCCCTCCCTGATGAGCACCATCACTTTTACACCCGCTTTGACAGAGACATCCAGGAGGCCAAGGCTGCCCTCCCTGCTGACCTCTAACCCCTCACTCTCTCTGTTAACCTCCAGCCCCTCACTCTCTCTCTCTCTGTTAACCTCCAGCCCCTCTCTCTCTCTCTCTGTTAACCTCCAGCCCCTCACTCTCTCTCTCTGTTAACCTCCAGCCCCTCACTCTCTCTGTTAACCTCCAGCCCCTCACTCTCTCTCTCTCTCTCTCTGTTAACCTCCAGCCCCTCACTCTCTCTCTCTGTTAACCTCCAGCCCCTCTCTCTCTCTCTGTTAACCTCCAGCCCCTCACTCACTCTCTCTGTTAACCTCCAGCCCCTCTCTCTCTCTCTGTTAACCTCCAGCCCCTCACTCACTCTCTCTGTTAACCTCCAGCCCCTCTCACTCTCTCTGTTAACCTCCAGCCCCTCTCTCTCTCTCTCTGTTAACCTCCAGCCCCTCTCTCTCTCTCTCTGTTAACCTCCAGCCCCTCTCTCTCACTCTCTCTGTTAACCTCCAGCCCCTCTCTCTCTCTCTCTGTTAACCTCCAGCCCCTCACTCTCTCTGTTAACCTCCAGCCCCTCACTCTCTCTCTGTTAACCTCCAGCCCCTCTCTCTCTCTCTCTCTGTTAACCTCCAGCCCCTCTCTCTCTCTCTGTTAACCTCCAGCCCCTCTCTCTCTCTCTGTTAACCTCCAGCCCCTCACTCTCTCTCTGTTAACCTCCAGCCCCTCTCTCTCTCTCTGTTAACCTCCAGCCCCTCTCTCTCTCTCTGTTAACCTCCAGCCCCTCTCTCTCTCTCTGTTAACCTCCAGCCCCTCTCTCTCTCTCTGTTAACCTCCAGCCCCTCTCTCTCTCTCTCTGTTAACCTCCAGCCCCTCTCTCTCTCTCTCTGTTAACCTCCAGCCCCTCTCTCTCTCTCTCTGTTAACCTCTAACCTCTCTCTCTCTCTCTCTGTTAACCTCCAGCCCCTCTCTCTCTCTCTGTTAACCTCCAGCCCCTCTCTCTCTCTCTCTGTTAACCTCCAGCCCCTCTCTCTCTCTCTGTTAACCTCCAGCCCCTCTCTCTCTCTCTGTTAACCTCCAGCCCCTCACTCTCTCTCTGTTAACCTCCAGCCCCTCACTCTCTCTCTCTGTTAACCTCCAGCCCCTCTCTCTCTCTCTCTGTTAACCTCCAGCCCCTCTCTCTCTCTCTCTGTTAACCTCCAGCCCCTCACTCTCTCTCTGTTAACCTCCAGCCCCTCTCTCTCTCTCTGTTAACCTCCAGCCCCTCTCTCTCTCTCTGTTAACCTCCAGCCCCTCTCTCTCTCTCTCTGTTAACCTCCAGCCCCTCTCTCTCTCTCTCTGTTAACCTCCAGCCCCTCTCTCTCTCTCTGTTAACCTCCAGCCCCTCACTCTCTCTCTGTTAACCTCCAGCCCCTCACTCTCTCTCTGTTAACCTCCAGCCCCTCTCACTCTCTCTCTGTTAACCTCCAGCCCCTCTCTCTCTCTCTGTTAACCTCCAGCCCCTCACTCTCTCTCTGTTAACCTCCAGCCCCTCACTCTCTCTCTGTTAACCTCCAGCCCCTCACTCTCTCTCTGTTAACCTCCAGCCCCTCACTCTCTCTCTGTTAACCTCCAGCCCCTCACTCTCTCTCTCTGTTAACCTCCAGCCCCTCTCTCTCTCTCTCTGTTAACCTCCAGCCCCTCTCTCTCTCTCTGTTAACCTCCAGCCCCTCTCTCTCTCTCTGTTAACCTCCAGCCCCTCTCTCTCTCTCTGTTAACCTCCAGCCCCTCTCTCTCTCTCTGTTAACCTCCAGCCCCTCTCTCTCTCTCTCTGTTAACCTCCAGCCCCTCACTCTCTCTCTCTCTCTCTCTGTTAACCTCCAGCCCCTCACTCTCTCTCTCTCTGTTAACCTCCAGCCCCTCTCTCTCTCTCTCTGTTAACCTCCAGCCCCTCTCTCTCTCTCTGTTAACCTCCAGCCCCTCACTCTCTCTCTCTGTTAACCTCCAGCCCCTCTCTCTCTCTCTCTGTTAACCTCCAGCCCCCCTCTCTCTCTCTCTGTTAACCTCCAGCCCCTCTCTCTCTCTCTGTTAACCTCCAGCCCCTCACTCTCTCTCTCTGTTAACCTCCAGCCCCTCACTCTCTCTGTTAACCTCCAGCCCCTCACTCTCTCTCTGTTAACCTCCAGCCCCTCACTCTCTCTGTTAACCTCCAGCCCCTCTCTCTCTCTGTTAACCTCCAGCCCCTCACTCTCTCTCTCTGTTAACCTCCAGCCCCTCTCTCTCTCTCTCTGTTAACCTCCAGCCCCTCACTCTCTCTCTCTGTTAACCTCCAGCCCCTCACTCTCTCTCTCTGTTAACCTCCAGCCCCTCACTCTCTCTCTCTGTTAACCTCCAGCCCCTCTCTCTCTCTCTCTGTTAACCTCCAGCCCCTCACTCTCTCTCTCTGTTAACCTCCAGCCCCTCACTCTCTCTCTCTGTTAACCTCCAGCCCCTCACTCTCTCTCTCTGTTAACCTCCAGCCCCTCTCTCTCTCTCTCTGTTAACCTCCAGCCCCTCTCTCTCTCTCTGTTAACCTCCAGCCCCTCTCTCTCTCTCTCTGTTAACCTCCAGCCCCTCTCTCTCTCTCTGTTAACCTCCAGCCCCTCTCTCTCTCTGTTAACCTCCAGCCCCTCTCTCTCTCTCTGTTAACCTCCAGCCCCTCTCTCTCTCTGTTAACCTCCAGCCCCTCTCTCTCTCTCTGTTAACCTCCAGCCCCTCTCTCTCTCTCTGTTAACCTCCAGCCCCTCACTCTCTCTCTCTGTTAACCTCCAGCCCCTCTCTCTCTCTCTCTGTTAACCTCCAGCCCCTCTCTCTCTCTCTGTTAACCTCCAGCCCCTCTCTCTCTCTCTCTCTGTTAACCTCCAGCCCCTCTCTCTCTCTCTGTTAACCTCCAGCCCCTCACTCTCTCTCTCTGTTAACCTCCAGCCCCTCTCTCTCTCTCTCTGTTAACCTCCAGCCCCTCTCTCTCTCTCTCTGTTAACCTCCAGCCCCTCTCTCTCTCTCTCTGTTAACCTCCAGCCCCTCTCTCTCTCTCTGTTAACCTCCAGCCCCTCTCTCTCTCTGTTAACCTCCAGCCCCTCACTCTCTCTCTGTTAACCTCCAGCCCCTCACTCTCTCTCTGTTAACCTCCAGCCCCTCTCTCTCTCTCTCTGTTAACCTCCAGCCCCTCACTCTCTCTGTTAACCTCCAGCCACTCTCTCTCTCTGTTAACCTCCAGCCCCTCTCTCTCTCTGTTAACCTCCAGCCTCTCTCTCTCTCTGTTAACCTCCAGCCACTCTCTCTCTCTGTTAACCTCCAGCCCCTCTCTCTCTCTGTTAACCTCCAGCCCCTCTCTCTCTCTGTTAACCTCCAGCCCCTCTCTCTCTCTCTGTTAACCTCCAGCCCCTCACTCTCTCTGTTAACCTCCAGCCACTCTCTCTCTCTGTTAACCTCCAGCCCCTCTCTCTCTCTCTGTTAACCTCCAGCCACTCTCTCTCTCTGTTAACCTCCAGCCCCTCTCTCTCTCTCTGTTAACCTCCAGCCCCTCTCTCTCTCTCTGTTAACCTCCAGCCCCTCTCTCTCTCTCTGTTAACCTCCAGCCCCTCTCTCTCTCTGTTAACCTCCAGCCCCTCTCTCTCTCTCTGTTAACCTCCAGCCCCTCTCTCTCTCTCTGTTAACCTCCAGCCCCTCACTCTCTCTCTGTTAACCTCCAGCCCCTCTCTCTCTCTCTCTGTTAACCTCCAGCCCCTCTCTGTCTCTCTCTGTTAACCTCCAGCCCCTCTCTCTCTCTCTGTTAACCTCCAGCCCCTCTCTCTCTCTCTGTTAACCTCCAGCCCCTCACTCTCTCTCTGTTAACCTCCAGCCCCTCTCTCTCTCTCTGTTAACCTCCAGCCCCTCTCTCTCTCTGTTAACCTCCAGCCCCTCTCTCTCTCTCTGTTAACCTCCAGCCCCTCTCTCTCTCTCTGTTAACCTCCAGCCCCTCTCTCTCTCTCTGTTAACCTCCAGCCCCTCACTCTCTCTGTTAACCTCCAGCCCCCCTCTCTCTCTCTCTGTTAACCTCCAGCCCCTCACTCTCTCTCTCTCTCTCTCTGTTAACCTCCAGCCCCTCACTCTCTCTCTGTTAACCTCCAGCCCCTCTCTCTCTGTTAACCTCCAGCCCCTCTCTCTCTCTCTCTCTGTTAACCTCCAGCCCCTCTCTCTCTCTGTTAACCTCCAGCCCCTCACTCTCTCTCTGTTAACCTCCAGCCCCTCTCTCTCTCTCTGTTAACCTCCAGCCCCTCTCTCTCTCCCTGTTAACCTCCAGCCCCTCTCTCTCTCTGTTAACCTCCAGCCCCTCTCTCTCTCCCTGTTAACCTCCAGCCCCTCTCTCTCTCTGTTAACCTCCAGCCCCTCACTCTCTCTCTCTCTGTTAACCTCCAGCCCCCCACTCTCTCTCTGTTAACCTCCAGCCCCTCACTCTCTCTCTGTTAACCTCCAGCCCCTCTCTCTCTCTCTGTTAACCTCCAGCCCCTCTCTCTCTCTCTGTTAACCTCCAGCCCCTCACTCTCTCCCTGTTAACCTCCAGCCCCTCACTCTCTCTCTCTGTTAACCTCCAGCCCCTCACTCTCTCTCTCTGTTAACCTCCAGCCCCTCACTCTCTCTCTGTTAACCTCCAGCCCCTCTCTCTCTCTCTGTTAACCTCCAGCCCCTCTCTCTCTCTCTCTGTTAACCTCCAGCCCCTCTCTCTCTCTCTCTGTTAACCTCCAGCCCCTCACTCTCTCTCTCTGTTAACCTCCAGCCCCTCTCTCTCTCTCTCTGTTAACCTCCAGCCCCTCTCTCTCTCTCTGTTAACCTCCAGCCCCTCTCTCTCTCTCTCTGTTAACCTCCAGCCCCTCTCTCTCTCTCTGTTAACCTCCAGCCCCTCTCTCTCTCTGTTAACCTCCAGCCCCTCACTCTCTCTCTCTGTTAACCTCCAGCCCCTCACTCTCTCTCTCTGTTAACCTCCAGCCCCTCACTCTCTCTCTGTTAACCTCCAGCCCCTCTCTCTCTCTCTGTTAACCTCCAGCCCCTCACTCTCTCTCTGTTAACCTCCAGCCCCTCTCTCTCTCTCTCTGTTAACCTCCAGCCCCTCACTCTCTCTCTGTTAACCTCCAGCCCCTCTCTCTCTCTCTCTGTTAACCTCCAGCCCCTCACTCTCTCTCTCTGTTAACCTCCAGCCCCTCACTCTCTCTCTCTGTTAACCTCCAGCCCCTCACTCTCTCTCTGTTAACCTCCAGCCCCTCACTCTCTCTCTGTTAACCTCCAGCCCCTCACTCTCTCTCTGTTAACCTCCAGCCCCTCACTCTTCCCCCCACTGACCCACTGAGCAGGACTAACGCACGTAAGGCCGCTGGCCCTGATGGCATGCCCGGCCGAGTGCCCATGAGGAGCGGCGCTGAGCGGCTGGCCGAGGTTCTAACCCACGTCTTCCTCCTGTCTGTCACTAGTCCAGGCGGTTGTCCCGGGGCGCTTTAAAAACACCTCCATCGTACCGAAACACTTCTCTGCAACGAGCCAGCCAGCGCGGCACATTCCTGGGTGTCCAGTGTCCACGTCTCTGAGGACCTCTCAAGTTGGACCCTCAACACCATTACCACCCGGGTCACGACCTCCCCCGCGGCAGGCGGCTGCGGCTGCCCAAGACACGTTAGGTCCCGTCACAGACTCAGTTTCTCCCCATCAGCAGCTCGCCTGGTAAACGAGTCAGGTGTCGTCCCCCCCCCCCCCCCCTCTATGGCGAGGAGCTGCTAGGGCTGGACTTATGGACTTGAACTTTGTGCTGCATTGTATACACGTCCCCCACCACTGCACTTTACTGTCTTATCGTTGTCTCACTGTTCTGTCCTGTTTTGCACTTTATTACTATTTATTATTATGTTATTCTTATTTGTCGGAAAAAAATCATGCACTGAAATGTCGAATCACGTATCATTTGTTGTATTATATGTAACGGTTTTTCACCTCAAACTTCGATGCCCCGAGGGAGATTCGAACACGGGTCTCCCACGCCGCGGGCAACAACAGCACAGACCGCTATACCAGGAGGTGAACTCGCTGCTTTGTAACGTGTCTATGCGTCTTTTGAGGATGTGAGAGTGAGTTTAACCCATGATAGCACCGCTACTCATCACCCCAGCCCTTCGTGACTGCGCTTCACGATACCATCCCGTTACATAATACAATGTGGTGAATAAAGAAATGTGAATCTGAATCTGAATGACCTCGTCACTTTCGAGAAAGCTCACCAGCGCCTCAGATTCTGGTGAACTTCTACCGGTGCGCCATAGAAAGCAGACTCACTTCATTACTTTACTCTTTACTCAGTTTATTTGATCAGGGACAGTGTAAATATGCCAACATTAGCAGGGTCGCTAGTTTTCAGTTGTAGTCCCTGGGCTATAGATGTTTAAGCCAGAAACAGAAACAGAAAAATCATCAACTGCACCACAATCTGGTTTCGCAACTCAGGAAACCGGAAAGCACCACAGAGGGTGGTGAACACCTTGCTGCCGACACATCACCGCCGGTACATCACTTCCTGTCGTCGAGTCTCTATCATCATCACAAATGGTGTCTGAGGAAGACCTACAGCGCTGTCATCAAGGACACCTCTCTCTCACCTCGACCACAGACCGGTTCAAGTCAAGCAGACTCAGGAACCGCTCGTTTCCCTCCGCTGTGATCTGGCTGAACTCTGTACCATAATGATATATGTATTTTTTATATATATATATATATATATATATATATATATATATATATATATATATATATATATATATATATATATATATATATATATATAAAAAAAATAATAAAAAAATAACAAAGACAGTGCTGTGTTACTGTTAATAATAATAATAATAATAATAATAATAATAATAATAATAATAATAATAATAATAATAATAATAATAATAATAATAATATAATAATAATAATAATAATAATACATCTATTTTATATAGCGCTTTTCCAGGTGCTCAAAGACGCTTTACATGGGCAGGAGAGACAAACTATGGCAAAACAAAAAACAGAACAAAAATAATACATGACAAAAATAAAATAACACCGACAGAATTAGAGGTCAAAAGCAAGATTGAAAAGGTGAGTTTTGAGGGCTGATTTAAAAAATGTCAGGGTGTTTGCATCACGGATATGGCTGGGGAGGGCATTCCAGACATATGTTAGACATGTTGTGTTGTTTTTCAACCCGCCTGTAACACACCCACACATGTACTTAGCACACTTCTGTTTTAACAGTGTATGTACTGGTTCTCTAATACTGTGCACTTGAAATATACGTAACATTTGCCCTTTTGGGGGGGAAAAACACGTTGCTGAAGTTTGATTGTGTGTCCAACTTTGTTGTGAAAATAAATAAACTTTCCCCCAGCAATGTGACTGTGGGTTTTTTCAGTCATTTAAAAACGGTCATGTTATGATCCGAGTCATTTTCAGATGACCTGTACTACATTGTATATTACTGTTGTTGCACTTCACTGTTACACTTGCACTCATGGTTGCATCATGCCAAACTTCTTATCATTGTACTGTACTTGTGCTGTAGGATGACAACAATACATTTGAATCTAATCTAATCTAACTGGTTTGGTTACATGATATACATTACAGACAGACAGACAGGCAGACAGACAGACAGACAGGCATACAGACAGACAGACAGACAGACAGACAGGCAGACAGACAGACAGACAGACAGACAGGCATACAGACAGGCAGACAGACAGACAGACAAGCAGACAGACAGACAGACACTCAGACAGACAGACAGACAGACAGACAGACAGACAGACAGACAGGCAGACAGACACTCAGACAGACAGACAGACAGACAGACAGACAGACAGGCAGACAGACAGACAGACACTCAGACAGACAGACAGACAGACAGACAGACAGACAGACAAGCAGACAGACAGACAGGCAGACAGACACTCAGACAGACAGACAGACAGACAGACAGACAGACACGCAGACAGACAGACAGACACTCAGAGAGACAGACAGACAGACAGACAGGCAGACAGACAGACACTCAGAGAGACAGACAGACAGACAGACAGACAGACACTCAGAGAGACAGACAGACAGACAGACACTCAGAGAGACAGACAGGCAGACAGACAGACAGACACTCAGACAGACAGACAGACACACAGACAGACAGGCATACAGACAGACAGACAGACAGACACTCAGACAGACAGACAGACAGACAGGCAGACACTCAGACAGACAGACAGACAGGCAGACAGACAGACAGACAGACAGACACTCAGACAGACAGACAGACAGACAGACAGACACTCAGACAGACAGACAGGCAGACAGACAGACAGACAGACAGACAGACAGACAGACACTCAGACAGACAGACACTCAGACAGACACTCAGACAGACAGACAGACAGACAGACAGACAGACAGACAGACAGACAGACAGACAGACAGACAGACACTCAGACAGACAGACACTCAGACAGACAGACAGACACTCAGACAGACAGACAGACAGACAGACAGACACTCAGACAGACAGACAGACAGACAGACAGGCAGACAGACAGACAGACAGACAGACAGACAGACAGACAGACAGACAGACACTCAGACAGACAGACAGACAGACAGACAGACAGGCAGACAGACAGACAGACAGACAGACAGACAGACAGACAGACAGACACTCAGACAGACAGACAGACAGACAGACAGACATGGGTATGCAGCCTCCTACCTGTCATCAGTGAGTAGTAGTTGGGGTATGATAAACTGGGGAAGTCTGGGGTCATGTAGTCCACCTTCACGCCGCTCCCCACCAGCTCGCGGAACCCGGGCAGCTCGTGCAGGTTGTCTATGTAATCGTACCGGAACCCGTCGATCAGAAACACCAGCAGAGGACGTCCCGGCCGGGCCGCGAGACACCCCCCCTGTCCCGCCAACAACAGCACCGTGAGCAGCACCGCGAGGCACCACCGCAGGGGGGCCGGCTCCACGGGGACGCACGTGGGGTACATGGTGATGATGATGGTGATGATGGTGGTGATGTGGTCTTCTTGTGCCGTTAGTTGTTCTCTGTCTGTAGTTCAACGGTTGTCGTCTATAATCCGTTCTCCAGCCGGGAAGGAATGTGACTCGCTCTCTCTCTCCCTCTCTCTCTTCCCTCTCTCTCTCTCTCTCTCTCTCTCTCTCTCTCTCTCTCTCTCTCTCTCTCTCTCTCTTCCCTCTCTCTCTCTGTCTATGCTTGTCTGTCTTGTTTCTCTCTGTTAGTCTCTCTCTGTGTTTATCTCCCTGTGTGAATGTCTATCTCTCTGTGAATGTCTCTCTCTCTGTCTGTCTATTTGTCTGTCTTGTTGTTCTGTGAAAGTCTCTCTCTCTCCCTCCCTCTCTCTCTCCCTCTCCCTCCCTCTCTCTCTCTCTCTCTCTCTCTGTGAAAGTCTCTCTCTCCTCCCTCTCTTGTTGCTCTGTTAAAGTCTCTCTCTCTCTCTGTGAAAGTCTCTCTCTCTCTGTGAGTCTCTCCCCCTCTCTCTCTCTCTCTCTCTCTCTCTCTCTTGTTGCTCTCTCTCTCTGTGAAAGTCTCTCTCTCTCTCTTGTTGCTCTGTGAAAGTCTCTCCCTCCCTCTCTCCCTCTCTCTCTCCCTCTCTCGTGTTGCTCTGTGAAAGTCTCTCCCCCTCTCTCTCTCTCTCTCTTGTTGCTCTCTCTCTCTGTGAAAGTCTCTCTCTCTCCCTCTCTCTCTCTCGTGTTGCTCTGTGAAAGTCTCTCCCCCCCTCTCTCTCTCTCTCTCTCTCTCTCTCTCTCTCTCTCTCTCTCTCTCTGTGAAAGTCTCTCTCTCTCCCTCTCTCTCTCTTGTTGCTCTGTGAAAGTCTCTCCCCCTCTCTCTCTTGTTGCTCTCTCTCTGTGAAAGTCTCTCTCTCTCCCTCTCTCTCTCTTGTTGCTCTGTGAAAGTATCTCTCCCCCCCCCCCCCCTCTCTCTCTCTCTCTCTCTCTCTCTCTCTCTCTCTGTGAAAGTATCTCTCTCTCTCTCTCTCTCTCTGTGAAAGTCTCTCTCTCTCTCCCTCTCTCTCTCTCTCTCTCTCTCTCTCTTGTTGCTCTCTCTCTGTGAAAGTCTCTCCCCTCTCTCTCTCTTGTTGCTCTCTCTCTGTGAAAGTCTCTCCCCTCTCTCTCTCTTGTTGCTCTCTCTCTGTGAAAGTCTCTCCCCTCTCTCTCTCTTGTTGCTCTCTCACTCTCACTCTCTCTCTCTCTCTCCCCCCCCCCCTCCCTCCCCCCCTCTCTCTCTCTGGAATGGGCTGTGGTTTCAGAGCAGGGGCATGAGAGGCTCCCCTCGGGCAGAAGGAGGCGGGGCTAACGGTGTTATTATTATTAAGACTCGAGACACAAGAGTCAGATCAGCTCTCTCAATTCAGTTAAATTAAAAGTGCTTTATTGATAAGATGCAGCAGCATCGTACACTGCCAAGCATACACATACCAACAACAACATAGTAATGAAAAAGATTTGAACAAAGATATATTTGGAACAACAAACAAACTGGTGAGCAAAACAATAAACATAAACAAGAGGATAGTGACAAGAATAATGTTAATTAAAGTGAAATTAGTATTATATTATCTCTCTCTCTCCCTCTCTCTCTCTCTCTACGGCGCTGTCACCAGGATGACTGAGAAAACTGTAATGTCGACCACCACCACTAGAGGGCGGAGTGGTCATATATTACCAGAATAGAGCTCAATGTAGGACAATGGATTTCCAAAATGACAGAACAAATGAAAGCTTGAGATTCTCTCCTCTGTTGCAGAGTTGAAACCCTTGACCTCCAACCTTTGTCAATCAAGTTGTACGTGTGTTTTTAATTGATTTGTTATCCATGCTTTTTGCTTCGTCTTGTTGTCTCATTGTTGTGATTATGTACGCTGTGTGATTTTATATGCTTTCTTTTGGGCCTTATTCCTGTATGTACACTCAACAACAACATGACTGTAAACGAGGGAGTTTAAATAAAGGTTTGACCGAGAGGGAAATCTGTGGCTTGTTATTCTCTAGTTTGACCTCCAACCACTTGACTCTCCCATGTTGAGCCCGTATCAGGTTGACTCCTTCCATGCTTCAAGACAGACCGGTGGACAACATTCCACAACAAGGAAGGCCTTTTGTGTGCGTGCGTTTATGACACAGACACACAGGGACAATTTGACCTTCTATTCAGAAAAACACATTTGTAACTTAACTAAACATACATTTACTCAACTTTATCTCCCAACATTCTTCCCTGTGGGGCTTGTTGTCGCACCCAATAATGTAACAATTTCCCAATTGTGACAATACATTTTTAATCTAATCTAATCCCCAAGTAAAATTTTTTGTTTTATTTGTCACATATAAGGTACATTACAGTGAAGTGATTGGTTCTGTATGAGCCCCCCCCCCCCGAAGGTTGTGCTTCATACAGTAAAATACCAAACAATATACAAAATATACAATATACAAAACTAAAATGTACAAAATGCAAAGATTAGGTAGAAGAGGTAGTGCAAATGTGTACGAATAAATAGATAACATGTGGTGTAATGTTTAAAGTGAGTGTGTGCATGTGAATGTGTGCATGTTTAAAGTGAGTGTGTGCATGTTTAAAGTGAGTGTGTGCATGTTTAAAGTGAGTGTGTGCATGTTTAAAGTGTGTGTGTGCATGTTTAAAGTGTGTGTGTGCATGTTTAAAGTGAGTGTGTGCATGTTTAAAGTGAGAGTGTGCATGTTTAAAGTGAGTGTGTGCATGTTTAAAGTGAGTGTGTGCATGTTTAAAGTGAGTGTGTGCATGTGTGTGCATGTTTAAAGTGTGTGTGTGCATGTTTAAAGTGAGTGTGTGCATGTGTGTGCATGTTTAAAGTGTGTGTGTGCATGTTTAAAGTGTGTGTGTGTGCATGTTTAAAGTGAGTGTGTGCATGTTTAAAGTGAGTGTGTGCATGTTTAAAGTGTGTGTGTGCATGTTTAAAGTGTGTGTGTGTGCATGTTTAAAGTGAGTGTGTGCATGTTTAAAGTGAGTGTGTGCATGTTTAAAGTGAGTGTGTGCATGTTTAAAGTGAGTGTGTGCATGTTTAAAGTGAGTGTGTGCATGTTTAAAGTGAGTGTGTGCATGTTTAAAGTGAGTGTGTGCATGTTTAAAGTGTGTGTGTGTGCATGTTTAAAGTGTGTGTGTGCATGTTTAAAGTGAGTGTGTGCATGTTTAAAGTGTGTGTGTGTGCATGTTTAAAGTGAGTGTGTGCATGTTTAAAGTGAGTGTGTGCATGTTTAAAGTGTGTGTGTGCATGTTTAAAGTGTGTGTGTGCATGTTTAAAGTGTGTGTGTGCATGTTTAAAGTGAGTGTGTGCATGTTTAAAGTGTGTGTGTGTGCATGTTTAAAGTGAGTGTGTGCATGTTTAAAGTGTGTGTGTGCATGTTTAAAGTGTGTGTGTGCATGTTTAAAGTGAGTGTGTGCATGTTTAAAGTGAGTGTGTGCATGTTTAAAGTGAGCGTGTGCATGTTTAAAGTGAGTGTGTGCATGTTTAAAGTGTGTGTGTGTGCATGTTTAAAGTGTGTGTGTGTGCATGTTTAAAGTGAGTGTGTGCATGTTTAAAGTGAGTGTGTGCATGTTTAAAGTGTGTGTGTGCATGTTTAAAGTGAGTGTGTGCATGTTTAAAGTGTGTGTGTGCATGTTTAAAGTGAGTGTGTGCATGTTTAAAGTGTGTGTGTGCATGTTTAAAGTGTGTGTGTGCATGTTTAAAGTGTGTGTGTGTGCATGTTTAAAGTGTGTGTGTGTGTGCATGTTTAAAGTGAGTGTGTGCATGTTTAAAGTGTGTGTGTGCATGTTTAAAGTGAGTGTGTGCATGTTTAAAGTGAGTGTGTGCATGTTTAAAGTGAGTGTGTGCATGTGTGTGCATGTTTAAAGTGAGCGTGTGCATGTTTAAAGTGAGTGTGTGCATGTGTGTGCATGTTTAAAGTGAGCGTGTGCATGTGCAGTGCATGTGCAGTGCATGTGCAGTGACTGAGTGTAGAATGGATGAGTTAGTGTTGCACAGAGCCCACATTGAGCAGCCAGCCTGGGGATAAAAGTTCCTTTTGAGTCTCTGGAAATGTAATGAATGTGTCACTTAACTTGCTCGAAAATGTAATAAAACACAATAATGTAATCATTTGCATTACTCTTCTTATTACAATATCAGTCAGGACATTTTACTTTTTACCAAAACCAAACCAATAATGTAATAAAATGTCCTGACTTTACAATATTGGGAATTTATTACACGCACGCACACACGCACACACACACACACACACACGCACGCACGCACGCACACACACACACACACACACACACACAGACGGTGTTGGTATTAAAGTCATGTGTTGCCAGTTCTGCCAGTTGAGTCAGTCCATGGGCTCCGACATCTTGGATTTCCAAAACAACACTTCCTCCTGTCATCTACAGAATAGAATAGAATAAGGCGGCTGGGTGGCGCAGCGGACAATGTGCTCATCACCAACGCAAGAGACACTGGGTTCGACTCCGGCTGTCGGCGTTGCCTCCGGCTTGGGCCGGCCGTCATACTAACTCAATTGGCAGAGTTAGCGGGAGGGAAGTCTATGGGTGGTAATCTGGACGTTGTGGACAGCGACTCCTACAGGTCGGTTGGGGGACGCCTGCACAGCAGAGACAGGAAAATGGCGGGGGTAGTGTGAGCCTCCCACACGTTACCAGGGGCGGGGCTAGGGGGTGGCTACTTGGGCTCAAGCCCCGAATGTTTTCTGAAAAGCCCTGAATCTACTTAAAAAAAGAAAAAAAAAATGTTGTGTGTGACAATTAATCATTGTTACATGAAAATATGTTTGCACCAGATTTAGCAGAAGCTAATTTCCATCTGTAGTCTATCCAGCTGCTAACTGTATTTGAGTGAGTTAAGTCTTGGTGTTATGGTAGACTAAGACCTAAGCTTTAAATCACAATCAACAAGTTGACAAAAACATAATTCTTCCACCTTAGAAACATAGCTAAAGTACGGCCATTTATAAATCAAAAGGATGCTGAAAACCAGATCCATGCCTTTATCTCAAGCCGACTCGACAACTGTAATGCACTCCTTACCGGCCTCCCGAAAAAATACGATGAGAACTATTTTATTGCAATGCACTATTGCATTATTTTATTCTATTTTACTAACTATTTTATTGCACTGCACTATTTTACTTTGTATCAGTGATAATCAAACCGTAAACAAAGAGGCCTATTAACACTTTCAGCACCAGATGGCGGTGTTTACTGTTACTGTTGACTTTTAACATGGGGATACGTGGCTATGTTTGCAGGCCTAAAGCTATATTATATATTATAGCTATGGATCTAATAATAAGGTCGATTGTCATTGAGTTTCTTCCGGTCAAGATGCAAAAAACAGATAATTTTTCCATCCATACATTTCCGTTTTATACCGTCGTGAATATGAGTGTAGTTTCAGGGCGGTCTGGTGTCATTTCCAAAATGCTCCGTAATGGCCGGCAACGTGTATTCTGGTAAACGCGTTATCGTTTCTTCCCTGGACTAGCCACTGTTCTCAAATCAAATTTAGATTATCTGTATTATGTTTCATTATGGATGCATGAAGGGGGGGGGGGGGGGGGGGCGCCCCTCCATGCTTTGATCGCAACCAACGGAACACGCCACACACACACACCACACACACACGCCCCGATCAGCATGAAGGAATTTTTGGATCAACGCAATATTGATACCATATAGTCCTTACCTTGACCAGGATCTGTCCCGAAAAGAATATTCCAATTATATGATCGCCATTCCAAGTACTGATGTCGATCAAGGTGCCAACGTAATCCAGCATTGAACATGAACCCGACCCTCGTCGATGCATGCGTTATAAGCGCTTGGCTTGACCGAGTAGTTAGACCCCGCCCGCAGGCCGCAGCTCGGCCCAGACACCAAGCCACATAGTTTCAAATGGAGTGCAATAGCGGCCGCAAGGCGTTAGGCGGTGGTATTGGACTTTTGAGATCTCAGACCCATCCCCAGTGATAACACAGACTGCCGGCATGTTTTTATGAATGGAAATATCTAATAAAAGAAACAACGATGAAAACCCGACTATACTCTGGTTTTCGGGGGTCCTGGCGCTCAACGTTCGGCGAGTTAACCCTAGATCTTAGATCCTAACAGACCACGTGAGCGGATCGGCGCGGCCGAGAAATCCGCTCTTCGCTCTTTAAAGCTTGGTCCGCTCCGCTAATCACTCATGTTGACCCCGCCCCCAAGTCGCTCTCCGCTCGCTCCCCGCTCACCTTGAATCGAGCGCTCCCCGCGCCAGATCGCTCGGCAGTTTTTTTTCTTCTTTTTTTGGAGCATGGTGTAAATGAGCTCAAACTACAACAGTCTACACCCCCTGGGCCCCTTAACAATTGTTTGTATTGAGCCGCATTGTAATTGTAGCCATTCTGCAATGTTAAATAACGTTGTTTATCCATTCACTATCTCTATTAAGCGATGATAGGCTAGCCGAGCCACAATGCTATGGTCGCTGCCATTAACGTTAGCATGTAAGCTAACGTCAACAACAATGGCGTCGATATACTTTTTCTAACTAGAGTGAGTGTGGGCGTCTCTACAGTGACAAAGCCTGAACGAACAGCCTATCACAGGTTCACCCTTCTCATTGGTTGAAAATGGCCTTCATGTTTGTACATCGCCATCTGTTGCTTTGGCATTGTACTGCATGTATATATTACATCAGTGTTAAACCACTGTGAGCGGCCTGGAGTGGATTGGAGCGGAGGAGAACTCTCGCTCCGGACGTCGCGCCGACTCATTTTAAAACCCACTCCTCGCTCACGTCAAAACCGGCCGCTCCGCGCCCCGCGCCGCTCGCGCTCCGATCCGCTCACATGCACTGGATCCTAATATGAAAAACGATGTGATTTAATGTTCTATGTCTTACCTTGACTTTGTCTATTTTGCTGCTATCTATTTTATGCTTTATGTCTGCACTTTATGCATTGCTCTTGATCTGCCAATGTTGTGCTCATTTTATGCCTGTCTTTTTGTACTGCTGTGAAACACTTTGAGCTGCAATTCTTGTATGAAAGGTGCTATACAAATACAGTGTATTATTATTATTATTATTATTATTATTATTATTATTATTATTATTATTATTATTATTATTATTATTATTATTATTATTATTATTAATTATTATTATTGTTTGCTTCATTAATTAAAGGGTGTGAATTTAAGTGTTTTCTGGTGCCTTTTGTCCGCTTTAAGGTGGTGGTATAAGTTAAAGGTTGTGGTTTCGAAGTAAAAGAAATTCCGTATTCCTATCTGGGCTAAGCCCCGGATCTCCTACAATCCTAAATCCGCCCCTGCACGTTACACCTCACCAATGAGAGTCCGCGCTGGCAGGTGAAAAGATGCGACTGGCTGCCTCCTCGTGTACCGGAGGGGACATGTGATGCAAGGCTTCTATCCTCCCTACAACCGGCCAGTGGGGGGCATATGCGAGCAACGTTCAAGACAGGGGAGGGGAGAATTGGCACAGTGGAATTGGGATGGGAGAAAAATAGAAAAAGTGGAGAAAAAGTGGAGAAAAGAAAAGAAAAGAATAGAATAGAATAGAAATCCTTTATTAATCCCAAGGGAAATTCGGCACTACAGGTCGCTCACAATAAACATGTAGGTAGTCAATAGGACTAAAATAAGAATAAGAATATAATAATGTAAAAAGATAAATAAGAATAACATAGAATAGAGAATAAAATACGGTCCGGGATATACATTATTGATTGATTGATTGATTGAAAACTTTATTAACAGATTGCAGAATGGGTACAATACAGTACGGCTCAATACAAACAATTGTTAAGGGGATGCAGACCAGAGAAATACTTTGGTCTTGTTTACATCAGGGTCCCCCATTTTCAATTCATCAAGACATTTATGACATATGTAGACACATGAATGTGTCTGTTAAAAGACTTCGGTATTCAATACAGACATTGGAATAGGTTCCATAGGACTTTCAGATATGTTCCCTTGGGAGGACGAACACTAGGGGGTGCTGCGGGACAGTCAGACTGGTGGTCAGAAGAACGGCGTCCGGTGTACTGCGGAAGACACGAAGAAGCAAGGAACACGCCCCTTCCCTGCGCAGACCGCCGACGAGAGCAGACGTGCGAGAGAGAGCACCCCCGAGCATCGAGCTAACGGCTAATAACGTGGCCTAGTGATTAAGTATAACGCCGAGTGTTAACGTGTTAGAACAAGTATAGTATCGAGACGTCGTGTTGCCGAAGAGGACGGTCAACCGACCAACGCGAGAAGACGACGGAGACTTTGCGTATTAGCAGTCTAGGTCGAGAGCTAAGTTAGCCACACTGTCGATCATTGTGAGTTAGCCAAGTAGCTTAGCTCGTCGTGCCCACCAAGCTACCAGTGGAAGAAGGACGTTTCACCCAAGGCTTCTACTGGACACTTCAGGGCACCAGCCAGACCACCGGCTGACTACCCGCACTATCCCGGCCGGGGTGGACCAGGTGACGGTCTACAGAGACCACTTGATCGCCGGAGAAGCACAGACTTCATGGAACATGCGTGCTAAAGCCAGCCACGGCTAGACTGTTTAACGTGAACTTGACATTGTTGTATGCGCCGTGGCGGCGAACTTTGATATGCGCGCGTGTTCGTTAAAAGGTACAACCCGTGCTTTTCCCTCACCTCTGGAATACAGCCATTTATTTGTTCAGGCTCTCAAGGGAGTGAAGGGGCCATTGTGTAATTGCGGCCACTACGTCCCCAAGCTACGACTCAGCGCTGCAACGGGGTTTTCTTTATTCTTTTCTTGGTGGTTACTTTTTTAGGGTGCCGGCTTAGCGTAGGTATAAGCAAAGGTTCTTAAAGTGTGGGCCCACTTGAGATGGTATACTGCTATGTGTTACTGTGTGTTTAAACTGTGAAGCGTATGTGAAGCGTATTTACCACTAGTGTGTACCAGTAATGTAGCATTGTTAAGAGTTGTGCTACTGTCGTATCGCCCTTAAAGGGAATGTCTACCAGTAATGTAGCATTGTTAAGAGTTGTGCTACTGTTGTATCGCCCTTAAAGGGAATGTCTACCAGGAGTGTAGCATTGTGATGCATGGTTTTACTTTCATGCCGAGTGCAAAAGGGAATGTCTACTAAGAAAGTAGCATTGTGATGCATTGTTCTGTTTCTGCGTCAACCCCCGAAAATGTACAGTAAACAAGACTGATAATTGGATTCACTGTGTGTGTGTGTGGTTTAATAGTGCATTACTGTCTAACCTCTTTGATAACCCTGTATTCCACTAAGCGGGGTAGGTACTAATTTCAGGTCTCCTACAGAGAAAAGGTATGGTACTGCTTTGGGGGAAATTATATCAACCACTACTTCCACCGGGTGTGAGGGTGTGTGGGGCGTACTAGGGGGAGCGTGGGTGATTAGGGGTTAACGAGTATTGCCCTTAAGAGGCGAGAAGGACCAGTACACAAGTCCTAGGTTGATAAATCCTAAGGCCCTATATGCCACCTTTGTTAACCTTAAGCCTAGTACCCCAACACTGCAGTCGGGGGCCCAGCTGGACTCAGCTCTGCCGGGTTCCTACTATCCGGTGCCAGTAGAATCTCACCCTCACTAAGTAGGGATAATCCACCCTTCTACACATACATGACATACAGATATACAGTACTGTTTCATCAACACATCCAAATAATACAGTACTGTTTACCAGAAAGAGAAAATATATAAATTCAAAGGGGGTTTGGACATTTACCGGGGCCAGTTTCTAATGGCAGCCACCCGTAGGTGCTCTTTGAGAGCGGTATGTATATACATTCTAAAATCTTAATCTAAAATCTTAAATATAAATATACAGACAAAAATATACAGAAATATACACTAAGTGTACAAATGTAAAGTGTAAATTGTAAAAGTGTAAAGTGTAAAGTGTCCAGGAAGATTGTGAGAAGTGTAAAAATTGTCCAGGAAGATTTCGCCAGGCTGTACTGTCTGTCACCCTGTGCACAGTGATGCGTTATAAAGTCTGGTGGTACTGTCACCCTGTGCTCAGTGATGCAGTGAGGCACAGTGATGCGTTGTAGAGTCTGATGGCTGTCGGAATGAAGGACGAGATGTGGTCATGGATCAACCAAGTACGTCACAGGTCAGCTGTGGGCTGCATCACTAGTGGTGATTGATTGATTGATTGATTAATTGATGATGGTGTTGGTGATGACAGAGCTGACATGGAACAGGCATCACAGTTTGCAGAGCGAGGTGAACTGTGTTTACAGATAAACATCAATAAAACCAAGGGACTTTTAGTGAATTTCAGAAGGGAAAAGCATATAAGGAAAATGGATATAATGTTGACTGATAATGTAATAACCTTTTTAAAGGCATACTTTGTAAGTGTTACACTTTGATGAACATTGTTACTCAGCTGATAGAGGTGTGCCCTTCCTGATGACTTGTCGTACAGAACTTGTAAGTCGCTTTGGATAAAAGCGGCAGCTAAGGACTGTTGGAGTTCATACCATGAGCTAGAGGCGCATCATAGCGAAATGCAGATTTACCCTGTTCAGAGCAAACTCAGGGGACCTTAAGGACCAGCCAGTCACTAGAACGGGTTCCATAGGTTCCAGAATTCCATTCCAATAATGATGTAGTATAAGGAGGTAGCTTACCAATAAGGATGTAGTATAAGGAGGTAGCTTACCAATAATGATGTAGTATAAGGAGGTAGCTTACCAATAATTAATGATGTAGTATAAGGAGGTAGCTTACCAATAATGATGTAGTATAAGGAGGTAGCTTACCAATAATGATGTAGTATAAGGAGGTAGCTTACCAATAATGATGTAGTATAAGGAGGTAGCTTACCAATAATGATGTAGTATAAGGAGGTAGTTTACCAATCACTGATTCTTGAGAGTTGGGACAAAACATGTCCTACATAGAAAAGTCTAATTTATATAAAAAATAAAGAAATTCATAATGATTTATATACTCACAAAGTTACATCTAAAGGTATTGTGTATACTGATGTTATGTTTTAGCACATATGTTTGTTTTTTGGGGGATATTTGTTTAAATGTATAATCTGTGGTTAGAAGCTCCCATGTTAATTATCTTGTCCTCAGCAAGGGGTCACATTATTGACCAGCCCAAAAAAGCTTGAAAGACCTCTCCACTTGTGAAAACATACATATCAAATCAAATATAAGGGTTATACAGGTTATACAAAAGGTCCTCTGAAGGTGCGGTGCTGGAGGCAGACACCCCCCCCCCCCCCCCCCCCTCAGATCAGGATATTCTAGATAACAATGCCAGACAGCGCAGAGAGTCTCTCAGACAGGAACAGAAACAAAGTAAAATGCGAAAAAGACATTCAAGAGAAATACAAACTTTAAAAGAGAAGATTACAAATGTAACAAAGCAACAAAACAACCTGAGAAAAACAATAATGTGCTGAAAAAAGGCTACAAAATACAAATACATCACCACTGGACACTCCAGGCACGAAAACAAAGAATATGCAATCAGAAAATCCAAAAGGCCCTGCCATTCCACCACATCCTCAGAAGAGAGCTGAAGACAAACAAACGAACTCCTGGCCCACGGCGCCAAAAACCAGCACTGAGTGTGTCATCAGGCACGATTCTTAAAAAGTATCGTCTTCTTCAACATATCTTTTCAAATCTTCGAAAGGGAATGGGTACATTTTGCAATACAAAATTATGTAGGTTAGAGTTATCCTATCCCAAACAATTTACTCATATTTAAATTCCCCATTAAGAAACACATCATTTAGACACTTTGCATGTTAGGATTTCCTTCAGATTCATGTTGGCATCCATGTATGGCGAAGGCCCGGACTGGCCATCGGGAATGAATGAATGAATGAAAACTTTATTTAACAGATTGCAGAATGGGTACAATACAGTACGGCTCTGTCTGTCTGTCACACACACACAAAGGGAGCGGCATGTGATTGGTGGAGGCGGGACCAGGCCATACAACTGATTGACAGTGGAGATGGCGAATGGAATGGCAGATGGCACTTCTGCAAAATGACAGGGAGAGACAGCAAAAGACAAAAAATGTCAAGCATAACCTGCGCTTGAAAATGGACAGTGAAAAAAGATTAAAATTAATTGAAGGGGTCGAGCAGAGAGGGAAAGAGAGAAAAATACATACTGCTTACTGCTTGTATTTCACAGAACAGTCAGATGGAAATGACTGGAAATGAAATGTTTCAACAGTGGAAAAGAGAGAAAGGTGGAGCAGAGAGGGAGGGAGAGAAAATACATACTGCTGACTGCTTGTATTTCACAGAACAGTCAGATGGAAATTACTGGAGATGCCGCTAAATGTGGCAACATTTACCAAATGTTTTTTTGCACCACGGGACCACCAGGTTAGTCAGTGATAAAAATAAACATGCTAGCTAGCTAACATAGCTAACGTTACCATGCATCATCATCATCGTCACTTTTCCCGCCCCATAAATCTTTTATTCAACTTCAGTCCTGATCATAACCATTTTTATTTTTCATTGTTCTTGTAATGTCAGATTAAAAATGAAATACTCTCACTTTTCTGATAAGAGTTGTTAAGTCTGACATTACAAAAACAAATCATTGCTAATCATTGACACATGATGATTATAACAATTATTAGCCTGTAATAAACCCCCCCAGAAAAATCCACTTTGCATTTGATATATTGAAAATATTTAAATGTTTGTGTGTTTTTTTAACAATAATTTGTGATGCCATCACAAACAATGGCATTTAAAGGGTAAACATTTTAAAGGTCCTGCACCAGCATTATTTCGCACTATATTTCCTGGCCTAAATAATTCCCCCAGTCCGGCCCTGCGAAGGGGTGAAAAATTGTCAAATCTGCTATTTTGAAATCCAAAATGATGTAGGTCAGAGTTATCATATCCGAAAGAATTATCCTATATTTGAATTCCCCACAAGAAACACATATTTTAGACACCCCTCGTGTTAAGATTTCTTTAAAATTCATGTTTGCACAAAAGTATGGCCCGCCCTAATATAATGACCACTGGTGGCTAGCCAAGACCATCGATGTGGATACTGATCAACAAGATGTGAAAGTGGAATTTCTGCATCCCCATGGTCCAACAGAAAAGGTTCTGTTTCTGCCCAGTTCAAGACATCATAGTGAAACTAATCTGAAATGCAGAAGGAAACGAAGAGGAGAAGTGGGTGAGAAAGTGGAGATCAGGAAGTGGTGTAGAAGAGGTAGACGAAAACATGGACGAGAAGAAGGGCTCCTGGTCTCCATTACTGTTTTTGTTGTTGGAAACAGTGCATTTTGTAATAGTTGGAAACGGTGTATGTAAAGTTTGTTGTTATTACAAAAGTTTCAAGTTTCAAGTTTCTTTAATAGTTGTCATACAGAAGTACAGAATACTTTCATACAAAATGCTTCTTACTGTTACGCTCCAGAGACTGTGCTAGACAAGATAGTATCAAATAACATAGTATAGCATGTAAATTAGAAGTAGAAAATGAGGTCACAGTGTTCAGTATAGACATATGTACAATGTTCGATGCAGAATAGACGTAACTGAGTTACCATATAATATACAATACTATGCAGTGTACTAATGTACAATACTATATAGTGCAAAGCAGAAATGGGATGAGGTACAATTTAGGTACAATTTACAGTAAGGTGTACGAGTTGTAGTGCAATCCTTCATCAATAAATATAAAGTGTGGGGAGTGGGTGCTACAGTGTGTTTGTTTAAAGTGAGTGTGTGCTATAAAGTGTGTGGAGTGGGTGCTACAGTGTGTTTGTTTAAAGTGAGTGTGTGCGTGTGGATGTGTGTGCTATGTGCGTTTGATGGTTGTTGTTGTGTAGTGTTCATTGTTCGTTGAGCAGCCTGATGGCCTGGGGATAGAAGCTTCTTCTGAGTCTTTCTGTGCTCGCCTTGAGACTCCGGTATCGCTTGCCTGACCGCAGCAGAGTTAACAAAATGTTCAGTGTAACTGAGGGGTACAATTCCCTGACTGTATTGTTAGATATGATACTTACTACCACTACCTTTGTACTTTATATTCGGCCACCCAGTACTCGGCATAAATATATTATGATAAACACTCTCACGTAGATGAAACGGATCCAACACAAATGTACGAAGTCGAAGTATGTATTTATTCCTACACAGCAATGGTGTGTAGAGCAAGCACTTAATCACTTAATTACATTTATGAATTGAAATAGTATGCACTTTTATGGCAAAGAGTATTCGTCGGTATATCAATAGAGAATGTCCAATCTCTGATGGCGCAGGCGGTAAATATACAACCTGGAATATTTAAGGAATAATAGCAATGATACTTTAATGATTATAGAACTGGATACACTAGGGGGGAATTCCGGTCGCTTGTAAGACAACTGGAGAAGGGGGGGGGGGGTAGAGTCTGGCTGTATCCGTCTGGCCGAGGGTATCCTGGGAGAACCCACGGTTGTGCGGCTCGGTGCCTCAGCGATCCTCGATCCACAGATGAAAGCAGTTGGACTCTCTGTGGTCCGGCTTCCTCCGGTCCACGGTGGAGAGACGTGAAGCGACCTCGTCGTGTAGAGCGTCTCCTCACCTGTCGTCCTCTCCGGGGGGGGGGTTTCCAACACACGGCAGTGTTGGTCTTTATCCATAGAATAATCACTGTATACAAAGCATAATCCGTGCCTGGGAAGGCGGGCTGTCGTCGGTAGAATAATCCGGTATACAGGTCCACTCGCTCGTCGGCTCTGGGGCTCCTCGGGTGCAGCCTCACATGGGGTCGGCCACCCTGGATAAGCAGCCAGTTCTCTGCCCGAAACGATGGGGTACTGACTACGATAGTATTCTCACCGCACGAAGCACTACATATGAATAGACTATTATTAGCTTAATAGACTACGTCCAACTCGACGATATAGTGCCAAATATGACTATTCAAATATTAATATACACGATGTCTCAATACCGATGGTAGGCCGAACTTGGCCTTACTCCCACACGTGGCGTCGCGGGGAGGCTTTACGTCTGTCACTCTATTGGAGGGTAAGAAACTGGACTAAAAAAGGAAGTCCTACTTTAGTAGCGCAGTATATATACGCACTATGAACAAATAGTACCGTTAGTGGTGCGGTAGCCAGATTCCTACGCGGAACTAGGACTTGTTTGTACATGTTGAGCGGTACGTTTGAACTGGGTCTGGGGGGTATGGCAGCCTGGCACCAAGGTCTCGACCAATAGTAGAATGGAGACTATTATGGGATGTTCAGTAGGCTAGAATGGATATTCAATGCATATTGTACAAGGAATATACAAGGGATATCAGGGAATATTAGAGAATATACAAATACAATTAAATATATATATATAAATAAATATATATATTCGGTTTAATCTGGCCCTTCACAACAGCCACCCCCTGATTGGTCCCAGACCTAATCAGTTAAGCAGAGACAGATTAACCGCGTTGTCTATTTACACATAAGGGTTTGCTGTAGGGGTCAGTCAACTTCACAAAGTCATAGGGTTATAGGGTCATGGTCATCATCGATTGTGTCTGGGAGTCGGGGCAGTTCTATGAGCCTCGCCACGGGACGGGTGTAAGTGCGACCCTGGACAAGCACTTCAGCTGCTCGGACCTTGCCGTCGGCACCGGTGATCACTTTGCTTACGCGGCCGGCCGGCCACATAGCTCTGGGCAGTGATTGATCAATAATCATGACGACCGTTCCTTCTGTCAAATTGTCTCTCTCCTTTACCCACTTCTGGCGGGTCTGTAGAGACGGTAGGTAGTGCAGTAGGAATGTCCTTTGTTGTGCACTCTCTATGGTAGTGCAATCATCTATGTTGGGGTCTGCGGAGATAACAGTGCTCAATCCACAGAACACAGGCTTCTTATTCTCAGCCTCCTCCTGACTGGCTTCCCTCGGGATAGGCGTGGGCCACTCTCCTTCCGGGAGCTTTAGGAATGCTGGGCCGTCACTGTAGACATTGCGACGGGTGAGGTCATCTAGGGGCATTCCCCGGGTGATGACGTCAGCTGGGTTCTGTTTTGTATCAACGTAGCGCCACTCTGTTTCTCCGGTTAACTCTTCGGTTAAGTCTTGAATCTCGGTGACTCTGACTCCCACGAAGACTTTGTACTTGCATGAGTCCGATTTGATCCAGGCGAGTACTGTCGTGGAATCTGACCACAGGATTGTTCTAGACACCGGTATGGTGAGCTCACGTTGGATGAGCGTGGCTAGGTGCGCTCCGGCTAGGGCTGCGCAGAGCTCTAGGCGTGGGATAGATGGTTGCTTGCGTGGGGCTATTCTCGAGCGGGCGAGGACAAATGCTGTGTAGATCTCTCCCCCCTCTTCTTGGGCCCGCAAGTAGGCTACTGATCCGTATGCGACCTCTGAGGCGTCACTGAAGACGTGTAAGTCCATTTTACATGTCTCTGGCCTCACCGTGGGTGGGAAGTAGCTTCGGCGCATATTAACGCCTGGGAGTGAGTGGAGCTCCATCTCCCACTCTCTCCAGGTGGATGCAAGGTGTGCGGGAATGGGGTCGTCCCAGCCCTGGTCCTTGTCCCACAATGCTCGTACAATCATTTTTGCCCTGGTGGTGTACGGTAGAATACATCCTAGCGGGTCATATTGTCGGGCGAGTGTTGTGTACACACTCCGTCTGGTGGTCGGCGCCGCCGCCGGCCTTCCCTGCTCCGTAGTCAGGGGCTTGTGTCTGTAGTGAAGCGAATCTGTTTTGAATCGCCACACCAATCCCAGGGTCATCTCCTGGGCTTCTCCCGGGATTGTAGCCATCCAGGTCTCGCTGCTGGCTGCCTTGTCCTCGGAGGAGAGGCTGCGCAGTACTTGCGGATCGCTGCTGGCCCACTGCCTGAGATCAAAGCCGCCTTTGATCAATGAGGCGCGGAGTTTAATCAGGAGAGCCTCGGCTTCTTCCTGGGTTGAAAGGCTTTGTAGACAGTTGTCTACGTAGAAGCTGTTCTTTACGCTGTGTCGGACCTCTTCGTCCGCTGCTGGGTCCTCTGCTACATGTTTCTGTAGTGCAAATGTAGCACAGCAGGGGCTGCACGTTGTTCCGAAGGGGAGGACTTCCCATTGGTAGATGGCTGGGTGCTCATCTCCTGGCTTCTCTCTCCATAGGAACCGTAACAGGGGCTTGTCCTCCTCTACTAATCTCACCTGCAGGAACATTCCTTTAATGTCCCCGCTGATGGCCACCTTTTCCTGGCGGAAGCGGAGTAGAACGCCGAGTAGGGAGGGGCCGAGTGTGGGACCGGGCAGTAACTCTTTATTCAGATTTTGGGATCCGATCTGGTAGCTGCAGTTAAATACTATGCGGTCTTTACCGTTGTGATGGACCTTGTGGTGAGGCACGTACCACGATTCAGTGGTCTGGTCAGCCTCTTTAATGTCCATCTTTGTGACGTGTCCCGCTGTGATGAGCTTCTCAATCTCAGCGCGGTATACACTCTCTTGGGCGGGGTTCTTGGCTAAGCGCCGCTCCGTGTTCAGCAGGTACCGTTCTGTGGCGTCTGTCTTGGCGTGGAAAGTAGGCATTCCTTCTCGCCGCAGGAGTGGCGTGGCGTATCTCAACACGCCGTTGACCGGGACTCTCTTGGTCCCTGTCTCGAGGAGGTGAATGGCGTAAATGTCATCTTTAGAGCGAATGTCTTTCTTTCCGTTCTTAAAGGGCATTTGTTCCAAGGTCCATAGCCGCTCTACGTGTTGCAGGAGTGCGGTTTCTCCCTCTGTGACTCGGGAGTGGAGACATCTAGTGGCTGTACTTCGGTTGAGAGATTTGGCGAGCGGGCCTTGGAGAGTCCATCCCAAACGGGTCTCGACTGCTGCAGGACAGCCTCGGGGTCCGGTATGAACCCGGTCTATCGGGACAATGAGGTCTGCATGGTCGGAGCCTATCAACAGGGTCGGCATAGCATTGTCTATGAGCGGGATCGGTAACTTGCGCAGATGTGCATATTTCTCCATCAGCTTGGCGACGGGGTATGTGTACCGCGACAGTCCTATTTCTTGGCTGGTGAAAGCGTCTGTAATCTGGTACCGTCGCTCAGGCTGGCCGCTTGCTGCGATAGAGAATGAGACATTCTCGCCCTTTATCGTCTTCAAATCTCGTCTTATTGTCCGAATTGTCATTTGGGTTTCGCTTCCCCGCAGCCCTAGCTGGGCCGCAGCGGAGGCGAGCAGAAGGGTCTTCTCTGACCCGTCATCGAGGACGGCGTAAGTGTCCAGGACTTTATTCTGGTAGCTTAGTGTCACACGCACTACTTTTAGGAGTACTCGGGCTCCACTGCTGCTGGCGGGATCGATGTACATGACGCTCGCTTTGCTGCTGGATGGTGCGGGTGAAGGGCGCCGTCTGTTACTGTCGTGAAGTATGTCCAGATGGGCTCCATCGCACTTGGTGCACCTTTTCTTTAAGCGGCATTCGGCTGCCATGTGTGAGCGCGCACAGCGAAAACAGCGCTTGTTGGACTTTATCCATTGACTTGCTTCCTCCGCGTTCAGCTTGGGGAAGGAGTCACATTGCGCTAGCCAGTGTTCTTTCTCACAGTAGGGGCACACTATCTTCCACTTGTCCGTTCTGGAGGGGGTACTGTGGCTCCTGCTGCTCGGTACTGACTCCGATTGGTGCATCACAGTCACCGATCTTCTTCCATCATTTAGTCGTCTGGTTCCTTCTCTGGAGCCAGGGGTGCTCCGTCCGAATGTATCTAGCCGTAGGCTGCTGACTTCTCTCGCCAGGAAGTCTGCTAGATCGAGGAGGTTCGGTTCGGGGCCATTCGGGTCTCGGTGGTCTCTCTGCCGCCTAAAATGCTCCTGTCGAGCGGGCGGCAGCTTCTCCAAGATCCTTTCCACATTTGAGTTGGCGTAAAGTTCATGCCTCCCCTTCTCTCTCTGCGCTCCCAACATCCCTACCAGGGACTGCACTCTGATGGACAGGTCGTCCAGTGCTCGATTGTCTATTGCTGGGGGTAAGCGGTCGATGTGTCGGATCTCCTGGATCACGTAATCCCATATGCGCCCATACCTCTGGTCCAATGCTACCAGCGCTGCTGTGTATGGGGTGGTGGAAGTCGCGTAGGCGAGCGCTATATTATGTGCGCGGGGTACCTTTAAGTGCTTCAGTAGGATGGCGTATTTATGGCGTTCATCCAATACATCCACCAACATGGTCTCCAGACACATGCAGAGTTCTGTATACTGGGCCCGGTTCTCTTGGGTGAAGTCGGGTACCATAGGCGTGCCAATGTATGACGCTGACTGTGGATACATCGGCGAGCGTTGGGGGAGAGGCCTCCTAGGCGAGTCTCCTCCCGCTCCTTGGTATGGGCTGGTACCGGCAGTGTACCATGGCCCGCTTGTCCAGGTGCTGTTCCTCGGTGCGGGTCGTGCGTCGTGCTCACCCGGGTATAGAGTCGGGGGTCTGTAGCGCAGCTCCGCGGGAGTATAGCCTGGGCTGTACCGGACCTCCTGGTCCGGTAGAGTACTGTGCTGTCGTCGGGCGTGGTTCTCCTCCTCTTCCTCTTCGTCTTCAGTTAGGTCATCCAGTGCTTGTAGTCTCTGGTTTAGCCTCTCCACAGGATATGCTGCTCCTTCCCGGTTGCTAGGTCTCGCTTGGACCGGTGGGGGGAGGTGGTCTGTGGGGGGTATAGACCTCGTCTGTTGGTCAAGTTCAGGGTTGTTTACTCGGCTAGGGGATGCCGCCCTGGAGGTGTGTCTAGACGAGTTCCTGGAGCCTCTGGCGGAGGGAGAGGGTGTTGTCCGTCTGATCAGCTGTTCTATTAGTTGCGCTTGCTGTCTGTCGCGCTCTGCGTCCCGTAGAGCACCAGCAGCTGCTCGCTGGCTGTCTGCTCGGTCTCGGGCCACATTCTCTTCCCTCTGAATGCGTCTTATTTCTAGACGTATATGCTCTTCTTCGCTCCGCTGCTGGATCTGCAGTCGGTCGCGTTCAGCCGCGGCGTTCAGGCTGATGAGGAAGGCCTGCTGTAGGGTCCTCTCTGCCTCGCTGGGAGAAGGCGGTTGTATAGGGGAGCCTTCCCTCAGGGTACTCCTTGCGGAGCCTTGGAGCTCTATCTCCACGGTGCTCTCCCCGTCTTCTTCCGTGCCGAGTTCTCTCTCGGTAGCGTTGTATTCCTCCCGGGACTCATCGGGGACTACTTCTTCAGTACTGGCGGGGTGTGAAGTCATGTCTGGTTCCCACTGGTCCCCACCGTGAACTTGGTCAGTTACATTAGAACCCGTAGGGGCCTCTATGGTCGGGGTAGTCTGGGCGTTGGGGTTAGACATACTTTTACTTTCTAGTTTTACCGCGTTTACTGTTAGTAGAAGACTAGGTTGTTGACTGACAGCGTAAGCCTCTAAGTACTGAGGGAGCCGTCGTTCGCGCTGCGGGCGTTGGTTAGGAGGATCGTTTCGTGGAGTGTTCATCATAGGCCATTTCAATATTAATAACACTATATTAATATTACACTAATTACCCTCCGGCTCGAAGGACCAATTGTAACTGAGGGGTACAATTCCCTGACTGTATTGTTAGATATGATACTTACTACCACTACCTTTGTACTTTATATTCGGCCACCCAGTACTCGGCATAAATATATTATGATAAACACTCTCACGTAGATGAAACGGATCCGACACAAATGTACGAAGTCGAAGTATGTATTTATTCCTACACAGCAATGGTGTGTAGAGCAAGCACTTAATCACTTAATTACATTTATGAATTGAAATAGTATGCACTTTTATGGCAAAGAGTATTCGTCGGTATATCAATAGAGAATGTCCAATCTCTGATGGCGCAGGCGGTAAATATACAACCTGGAATATTTAAGGAATAATAGCAATGATACTTTAATGATTATAGAACTGGATACACTAGGGGGGAATTCCGGTCGCTTGTAAGACAACTGGAGAAGGGGGGGGGGGGTAGAGTCTGGCTGTATCCGTCTGGCCGAGGGTATCCTGGGAGAACCCACGGTTGTGCGGCTCGGTGCCTCAGCGATCCTCGATCCACAGATGAAAGCAGTTGGACTCTCTGTGGGCCGGCTTCCTCCGGTCCACGGTGGAGAGACGTGAAGCGACCTCGTCGTGTAGAGCGTCTCCTCACCTGTCGTCCTCTCCGGGGGGGGGGGTTTCCAACACACGGCAGTGTTGGTCTTTATCCATAGAATAATCACTGTATACAAAGCATAATCCGTGCCTGGGAAGGCGGGCTGTCGTCGGTAGAATAATCCGGTATACAGGTCCACTCGCTCGTCGGCTCTGGGGCTCCTCGGGTGCAGCCTCACATGGGGTCGGCCACCCTGGATAAGCAGCCAGTTCTCTGCCCGAAACGATGGGGTACTGACTACGATAGTATTCTCACCGCACGAAGCACTACATATGAATAGACTATTATTAGCTTAATAGACTACGTCCAACTCGACGATATAGTGCCAAATATGACTATTCAAATATTAATATACACAATGTCTCAATACCGATGGTAGGCCGAACTTGGCCTTACTCCCACACGTGGCGTCGCGGGGAGGCTTTACGTCTGTCACTCTATTGGAGGGTAAGAAACTGGACTAAAAAAGGAAGTCCTACTTTAGTAGCGCAGTATATATACGCACTATGAACAAATAGTACCGTTAGTGGTGCGGTAGCCAGATTCCTACGCGGAACTAGGACTTGTTCGTACATGTTGAGCGGTACGTTTGAACTGGGTCTGGGGGGTATGGCAGCCTGGCACCAAGGTCTCGACCAATAGTAGAATGGAGACTATTATGGGATGTTCAGTAGGCTAGAATGGATATTCAATGCATATTGTACAAGGAATATACAAGGGATATCAGGGAATATTAGAGAATATACAAATACAATTAAATATATATATATAAATAAATATATATATTCGGTTTAATCTGGCCCTTCACAACATTCAGTATAAGACAAGGAGTTATTAGTTCTTATCATTGTCACTTCCATCTGTTTAAAAAATGCATGTGTTCATTTATCAGAGATGCATATACAATTTTGTCAACTCCGTCAGTTTCTCATCAACACCGTCAGAGCTTTGTCAACACCGTCAGATGTTTGTTTTTGTTAATTTTGGGGGAAATGCTAATTTCTTCTTCAGTTTATGTTGTTTAAGTAATAAAGGAGCATCAGATCTTCATCCTCTTGTCTTATTTACTTAATGATCTTTTTTTTTATCATATCAAAATTAAAAACAAAGTTTGAAAATGCAAATATTTCTAAATCTGGGTTTTCAGAATAGTGTGAAATTACACCTGAGGTTTATATATTATATTTGATTAGAATAGAATAGAATAGAAATACTTTTATTATCCCGTGGGAAATTAGACACTGCAAATCGCTCTTCATTTAAACATTTAGACAGGACAGGTCACAAATTAGAATAATAACACAAATCAAATCAAGTTGCCTAGGATAAGAGTAGAGTAAAATAAAATAGGATAAAATGAAATGAAATAAAATATACAGAAATAAATACAGTAAGAATATACTGAGCATACTGAGCATGGGGTAAACAATTTGGTCAATATAATTATAATTTAAATCTAACTAAATGAAATATGAAATATATATTCCAGTATTCAGTGTCACAAGGTGCAGTATGCTTTAGGTAGTGTATTGTCCTCCTTGGGTTCCAATAAGACCTAGATCAATGTCTGGCAGCCGTCGCTGCCCCCTGCCACTATTGAGCTGCCGCTTTGTGCTCAGTGATGCAGTGAGGCACAGTGATGCATTATATAGTCTGATGGCTGTTGGAATGAAGGACTTCCTGTGCCGTTCAGTGCTGCATTTGGGTAGTGTGAGCCTAGCACTGAACATGCTCCTCCTGTCAGCCAAGTCTGTGTATAGTGGGTGGGTGGGGGTTTCCCTGATGGCCTGGAGCTTACCAGATTGCATACCAGAGTAACTAAACACTATTACAACATACTTCAGAACTTTAGATTCTTGTTGGACTGGAATAATTAGAATTATATACTTTTTTTGTGTGTCTGACGGAGTTAACACAAATCAAGTTTCAAAGGGAAACATGTGAATTTGTTTTAAATGTTTTTCTATGTAGAGCCCGCACCTTTATATGGTTAAATAGCTCAGACCTTTCTCTACATGAATATACAACTCTAATCAATATAGTGTGCATTCTCAAAATATAATATTAAAAAGTGTTTTGTCCCGACTCTCAAGAATCAGTGACCAGTGTTTGTTGCTCCTCTCCGTCAGTGTCGTATCTATCACTATTGATGAATCTGAGGGCAGAGTGATGGACAGAGTCCAGGGGTTTAAGGGTTGAGGCAGCAGCATGCCTATACATGACATCACCATAATCCAAAACTGATAAGAAAGACAAGAGAGATAAGTATTGACTCTGTGCCGGAACCAACGGAGGATTGTACTTTTCAGCGAAGATATTTTTCACTTTTCTGCCCTGTGTGTTACTGTTTGGTCAACAATGTCATGTTGGCTGGGCTCTGTGTCATGAAGGCACACACACACAGACACACAGACACACACACACACACACACACACACACACACACACACACACACACACACACACACACACACACACACACACCATCTGATGTGGGGAAAACAAAAGAGAGCAGGGTTCGCTCCAATTAGTCGAGAGACCTTAGTTTGAGAGATCTTAGACTTGAGAGACCTTAGATTTGAGAGACCTTAGACCTTAGATTTGGAGGACCTTAGATTTGAGAGACCTTAGATTTGACTCGAGAGACCTTAGATTTGAGTGACTTTAGATTTGAGAGACCATAGAGTTGAGAGACCTTAGATTTGAGAGACCTTAGATTTGAGAGACCTTAGATTTGACCTTAGAGTTGAAAGACCTTAGATTTGAGAGACCTTAGATTTGAGAGACCTTAGATTTGAGAGATCTTAGACCTTAGAGTTGGAAGACCTTAGATTTGAGAGACCTTAGATTTGAGAGACTTTAGATTTGAGAGACCTTAGATTTGAGAGACCTTAGATTTGACCTTAGATTTGAGAGACCTTAGATTTGAGAGACCTTAGATTTGAGAGACCTTAGATTTGAGAGACCAGAACAGCAGATCTGCTCCCCGGTGGACAACGGGTTAACTGACCTGGTCCGGCGCGACCAGAACCGTCCTAGTCACGCCGCCATCCCCAGTCCTAAGAGGGGGGTAGGTACGCGTGTCGATCTAAAACATCACAGAGGGCGCCACCAAGATGGACAGAACGTGAATGCACTGCTCCTGGTGGCCCACCTCATGGGCGTGAGACCCCTCCGCCAATGTAATGATCTACTCCGTCATCTCCCCCCGGAGAAGCACGTGAGTCATCGAGTCTAACCTAGTGCACTGGCGCTCGGTAGAGATAAAAAATCTCCTTCCTAGTCGCCCGCATAAAAAACGCTGTTTCTATGAATTGGGCAACCAAGGCGCGCCGGCCCATAACGTGGTTCCACATTGGAAGCACCCAGGGCCAGCGATATATGCACGTCAAGAACCCGAAACACATCAATGGTGAATTCTAATAAGAAACAACAGACACCGTTCCCTCCATGCTGTCTGGGACGAGCAGCAGGAAGCCGGTCAATAAGACACAGACACGCCTTATATGACGCATCTGAGGGCAACCCCGTCAATTCTGCTCCTCACATAAGAGGGGAAGACAGAAGTTCCCCCAGAGAGACCTCTACGTGAGTATGATTGAAAAAGATACATGCAATAATAATTGGGCCAAGTGACCAACGACCCAATACACACTGTAACAGAGAGCAGAGCAGAAAACGAACCGTTTTCGAATGCATCGCATCATCCAACTTTGACAACGACAGCGGTCTGCAGCACAGAGCCTGTAACCTCACGGATGTCTCTTGGCCAATAGGAAAACGCGCCCAGTGATGTATCCCATGGCCGGGGGGAAATCCCGTGACCCACCCATCCTAACATGGAATGGAACCAGGGAACCCCCCCCCCCCCCCCGCCTTCCCCCTCCCTGTGATGCGCTGACCCTCAGCCGACAAGGAACTGACAGGCAGGAGGTCCCACCTCCCGGCCAATCAGTAAAGGGGGGGGAAGGATTTATTAGCCCACCCCTTATGACCCCTCACCCCTGATACGATGCAACAACAAAGCAGAGCCATGACACCAGTCGTAGCGTGCTACATGAAAGCACATTATACCTGTTAGGGTAACAGCTTCACATTCTGCACGCCAGCCACAGACGATAACCTCGTCTGTGCAAAAACTGGCTTTATACATGGCTTCAGGCTCATGTGCGAACTTGCCACCTGCATTTTTTACACCTTTACCCTAAAGTAAGAAAAACACAGACCAAGAGAGGGGCCAAAGGCCTTGGTACAAGAGCTACACATGTAAACTTCTGTAGGCCAACACCTAACACAGTTGTGGATTCAATGCCACGTTTACTTAAACGTGAACATGATACACACAACCCTCTATCACAATAAAAAAGGCAAAAGTTCACTCTCACTACTGCAAGAGGAACGCCGTTTTTTAAGATGAGAGAAGACATAAGTCCTTGATCAAGTGCTGGTCACAGGCCTTGCTAAGTCTACATACAGCGACCAAACAATTTTCAGAGAAATTGCCTCTCTCTAAGCAAGAGCACAACCCCAGCAGAAGCTGAGGGATTTACACCGTATCCCCAAAAATATAGTGAATCAACACACATTTTGTAAACAAAATCATATTTGGGGGGAGGGGGGGGGGGCAGGGGCAAACCGGGGAATCATTTCACCCACCCCCTCACCACCTGACCCCGATACGACGCCAAATGTGTAGAGTAAAAGCTTTACATCATGCACGCCAGCCACAGCCGAAAACCTTGTTTGAAAACAGGTTTCCCACAGCTCTGCTTATTTTCATCATTACCCTCAAGTAAAGAATAACAAGCTAATAGAGGGACTCAGGCCCTCGATCATATGCCACTATGTACAGCATTGTAGGGTAACACCCAGCCAGTTGTGGGCTCAGCCACGTTGTCTAAACCAGGGGTTCCCAACCTTTTTTCCCCCAGGGACCCCCAAACATCTCTGATGAAATTCCTGGACCCCCCTCCTAATAAAATACCATAAAATACTTTTTTTTGTCATTTTAATAACAAACTGCTTATACACAGGCATATGCATCATAATTAGACCCACTATGCTTCTTTGACTTGTGCCTTCAATCAACAAATCTCATCTTGCACCATATGTATTTCAAAATGTTGGCCAATATTCAAATCCTGTATTCATCCTCTCAAATCAGGCCCTAATGGTGAACGGTTTGCATTTATGTTGAATGAAGTAAGAATCCACTGCAGTAAAAATATCCTCACCTCGAGTGGTGGTAGTAAGGTTGACTGACATGAGAATGTCCTGCTTCAGATCCTCATTTTCGATATACTGCACATAAACGATGAGCACAGCCTCGTCTGCGACAGTTGTAGCCCCTCTTCAGAACGGTGTTTACCAGACACAGCGGTATCGGCAGCAAGCCCCTCGTTGTACGCGGGCTGCAGCCGACCTGAGCCGGAGATATTCTCATAACGAAACACCAAGCTCACCCCCTGTTTTTCATCTTGAAAAGCGGGGCCAGTACGGCGGCAGAGGGTATCCGTTTGTCCAGAGACCCTGGGAATTGAACCGCAGATTCGGAATCACGGTCCCAGAAAAAACAAAGCTACGACTTCACTGAGGAGGAGCTAATGTTATCGTGAGGCATCAGACTAGAACCCCCTCCACGCCGCTAAGGGGCAGCGAAAAGGATTCTAGCCTGGAGCCGACCTTCGTAAGCTGTGCAGTTGACCCCCCACAACTGACACACCTGGCGCCCGCGTCGCAAAAAACATCACCCGCCCAGAGAGGCCGTCAGCCCCCACACAGCCGACCGCCTCCCAAGCAGTGTCCAGCTGCAGAGCTGGAGACAATGCCGGTGGGGATTGCTCAGCGACGCGCGCCCCTAATGCAAAGCGCCGGTGGAGGTCAGAATGATCATCATCTTCTAGACACTCCGTTGGCGAAGACATTATCGCTGTATTTCCTCAAAAAATTGTGAGAGAGAAAACAAAGATATAATGTCAACGCAGCTCCTCTTCTCCAATAAATAAATATTAAATAAATATTAATAAATTAATTAATTAATTAATAAATATAAATATTTCGGCACTAAACTAAAGTGGTGTATACAGGCACTTTTTCAGTGTTGAAAATAGGGAAGGAGCTGATGGTGTGACCACGACCCGCTTATGTAGAGGAGCGGATGTGGGTGTGGCCAGGCGGATGGGTGTGTGCATGTGGAGAAAATTATTCAATATTAGACTGGATAAAGCGATAGTTCCAATAGAGCAGAGCGTAAGCTATACGATAATATAACATCAGGTTAACCCTTTCACTGCCACAAGACAGAAGGTTAACCCTTTACTATCACACTACCAAACGGTTAACCCTTTCACTGCGACAATACACAGAAGGTTAACCCTTTCACTGCCACACAACAGCAGGTTAACAGCAGGCGACCGTCCGTTGTGTGATAGTAAAGGGTTAACCTTCTGTAGTGTGGGCAGTGAAAGGGTTAATTAAAACAAAAATAAAGGCTCTTATAAAAAAAAACTCTTCGATAACAGTTTTCGTTCGCCGCCTGTCGAGGTTCAACCAATAGGAAGTAGCGTACGAGAAAACTCGTCCCTGCTATCGTACCGGCTCTCTGAGTGGCTGAGGGGGATAGCCTCAGCCGCGAGCCTTGGCTCAGTCTCTCCTCTCCCACTACTACAGGACGCGCGTGGAGGAGCCGGGGAGCCGCGCGCAGCTAGGACGATATCCACTACTACTACTACAAGACGCGCGTGGGCAAGAGACCAAGACGAGGAGCCGCGCGCAGCTAGGGGGATACCTCCGCGAGCCTTGGCTGTCCGTCCCTCTCCCTCCACTACTACTACTGCTACAGGACGCGCGTGGGCAAGAGACCAACAAGACGAGGAGCCGCGCGCCGCTAACAGGTGGGAAGAAACACCAACCGTTTGTTTTTATAAATGGCGTTTAATAATTAGTTAGTGGCTAGCCTATACATAATAATGAGTATTTAATAACGGCAGTTTGTGTGTTTTGAGAATGACCGTCTTGAGTTGAGCTACAGTAAGTAAACCTCTCTCTCCCTACACACACATGGGCTACCTGGGGGACCCTGATGTAAACAAGACGAAAGTCTTCCTCTGGTCTGCATCCCCTTAACAATTGTGTGTATTGAGCCGTACTGTATTGTACGGCCATTCTGCAATCTGTTAAATCAAGTTTTCATTCATTCGGCATGTTGGTTTGTCCATTATCTTGTAGCTGTACCATTGATTGATTGAAAATGTTATTAACAGATTGCAGAATGGGTACAGTTGTACAGTACGGCTCAATACATACAATTGTTAAGGGGTTGCAGACCAGAGAAAGACTTTCGTCTTGTTTACATCAGGGTCCCCCATTTTCAATTCATCATAAACCCATGCGTTTACTGTGGTAGACTTGTGTTGATTCTGTTGAAGCTGTTTGGGTTCTCAGGCAGAGAGAGAGCGAGAAGGGTTGTACATGGGGAGAGAGAGACATAAGGGTTGTACATAGAGAGAGAGAGAGACATAAGGGTTGTACATGGGGAGATAGAGAGAGAGACATAAGGGTTGTACATGGAGAGAGAGAGAGACATAAGGGTTGTACATGGAGAGAGGGAGAGACATGGGGGTGTGTCTTGTCTGCAGGTTTTGAGGTGAAAGGTGACTCTCCTCTGATTGGCTGATAGTTATGAACCCACCCAGCTTTCATTGGCTCCTTGGAACAACCCCCTAATCCCTTCTGTCCCCTTTCTGATTTGAGACACACACACACACACACCACACTGTGTTACACACATGCACACACGCGCAGACACACACACAGATATATATACCATACACCGACCATACACAGAAACATGCAGACACATACATTTGAATGTGAATGGAACTGTGTGAATGTGAAAGTCTTTCTCTGGTCTGCACAATTGTGTGTATTGAGCCGTACTGTATTGTACCCATCTGTTAAATAAAGTTTTCATTCATTCATTCAAGCAGGGCGTAGCTGAAAAAGAGCATCCGTGCTCAGCAAACCTACCCTGGGTAAATAAAGTAAAAAAATATATAATAATAATACATAAACACACATACACACACTTTCTCTGCATTGTGGATGTAAATCTTACACTCACTCTCACACACAAACACAAACGGCACACATGACTTGCTTGTGGGTATATTGTCAACACCTGGGGTTGTCCTCAGTTGACTGAGTTGATGAGTGATTAGTGATAAGATGGGTCTAATAATTACCAGAGTGATTATGAGCTGCTTCTATCTGTTTGCCTTGTTATTCTGATTATTGTGTTTATTACAACATCGGGTCTGGCTCCCTACTGTTGGTGTGTTTTTTCCATTTTAAAACCCCCATCTGTAATTCAAGCAGGAACAAATAGTGACCCCACCACCACTAGGAATAAAGACCCATTCATTCATTCAGTCACTCACTCTTAGCCGCTCTGCCCCCTAGTGGCGTCACACAAGCATCAGCTTGACATCAACAACAATCATACTTCCTTCCACATGCAACACTTCCAGACCAGACCAAGACACGACACCCAGAGCTAACCATGTCAACGCCACAAAATTACAAACATCACAAAACAAACTGGTCAGACTACTGCTTGACCTGACTCCTAGAACCCACCTCACCCCTGCCCACTTTGCCAACCTAGGATGGCTTAGAGTAGACGACAGAGTACAGCAACTTGCAATGGGCCTGGTCTACAAGATACACTACACGACTAAGGTACCCATGTACATGTCAAAATACTTCCCAAAGGTCAGTGAATACCACGCCAACAACACCAGAGGGAGCTCCACAAATCATGTTAAACCCAGATTCGGCTCAAACTAGGGACTAAACACGTTTCGCAATTATGCCACATCAATGTGGAACGCCCTACCCACAGCTGTAAAGGAATGTGAATCACTACCCACTTTTAAAACCACTCTCAAGGAGCACCTACGGGAGACTGCAATTCGAAACTGGCCCCTGTAAATGTCCAAACTCAACCCCCTCCAATGTACAGTAAATGTCGTCCTAACCCAATAATACACGAGACCCTCTTCTTGGGACCAGAAGTAAGGTTTCGTCGATAATCCAATGATCAGTTACCCCACCCCACCCCGCCTACCCAAACCCCCCCCCCCCACCCCACCCACCCAACCACCTCCAATGTACAGTCCCCCCCCCACCCCCCCACGTACCCAACCCCCCCCCACCCCACCTCCTCCAATGTACAGTTTCTTCGTCAAATGTATATACTCTCTTTTTTAGACTCTTTTTGTATCGCAAACGGTACTGTATTTGTAAATCTGGTATGTCATAAATGTATAGATGTAGCAGTGCTGTCTATCTGTATGTCATATATGTTATGATGAATTGAAAATGGGGGACCCTATGGGCGGCTAAGTGGCGCAGTGGGCAAGGCGCTCACCACTAACGCAGGAGATGCTGGGTTCGAGCCCAGCTCTCGGCGTTGCTTCCGGCTTGGCTGGTCGTTCATACTAATACAATTGGCAGTATTAGGGGGTGGGAAAGCCGGTGGGTGGGGATCGGACGTTGTGGACAGCGACTCCTACAGGTCGGTTGGTGCGCCTGTACAGCAGAATCGGGAAGTATCGGGGGCAGCGTGAGCCTCCCACACGTTACTCCTCGCCACTGAGAGATCGCGCTGTGCAGGTGAAAAGATGCGACGGCTGCCTCCTCGTGTACCGGAGGGGACACGTGATGCAAGGCTTCGTCCACATTGCAGCCGACCAGTTGGAGGCATGGTCTAACAACGCTCGAGACAGGGGAGGGTAGAATTGGATAATACGAAATTGGGATGGGAGAAAATAGAAAATGGGAGAAAAAGAAAATGGGGGACCCTGACGAAAGTCTTTCTCTGGTCTGCATCCCCTTAACAATTGTGTGTATTGAGCTGTACTGTACTGTACCCATTCATAATGAATTGTAAGTAAGAAATGAAAAACAAAAACATAAGTGCATATATAAACAAAAGAGTGAGTACCATTATAGATGTTACTGGTCCTGGACTAGTATACCTATCCATCCATCCAACCCATTTTCATGTGTGTATTGGTTAGTTAGGTATTTCGGTTCACTATCTCAGTTCACTATCTCGGTTCACTATCTCAGTTCACTATTTGTACCCCTAGTGCGTGTGCTGCATATGTAAACACTATGAATGAATAGTACAGACTAACCTTCTCAACACCACACAATGAAAGACTGTACACTACAGTACAGAGCTAACCATCTCTCCCTCTATTTCTCTGCCCCCCCCCCCCCTTTGATCTGACTCTGGAGAATCCTCTCAGCTGACTGGACAGGGGTCAGAGGTTACTGGGGGAAAGGTAGCGGGGGATGGAGTGTCTGTGTGTGTGTGTGCTGGTGACGTAGTTGAAAGATTTACTTGTAGGGCTGAGAGGCCGGGGGTTACTTGGGGTTGATTAGTCCTGAGTTGTGAGAAAGGTTAGTTCAGGTTGCAATGTCTGTGTAAGATAAGATGAGATAAGATATTCCTTTATTGATCCCCTTGGGGAAATTCAGGCATCTGATAACGGGAGGGGGGAGGGGAGGTACAGGTACATGGTGATAGTAGAATATATATGATACATGTCATAAAATTATAGTACAGTGGGGAAGTACAAATACAAATAGAAATAGGCAGTGTAAACAATATAACAATATAATTATATAAGTGTGTGCATATGAGCAAGTAGGCAGTGTAAATAAGTCCAGGTGCAGATGAGGGTATGTATGGTTGCCCTAGGCCAGTGGTTCTCAAACTTTTTACACCAAGTACCACCTGAGAACGTAGCTGGCTCTCCAAGTACCACCATATGACCGACGTTAAAATACAGTCTATTCAGCTATGCACAGTTGACGCAGGAGGCAAATGTATTCCTAAATCCTAATACCATTATTTATTGTTAACTTTTGTCAGACATAGCCACAATGTACAAAGGGGTAGCACTAGAACTAGCAAACTCTTCCACACAACTCATACAATGCAAGGGGCATTGAGAACATAATAACTAACATTCTCACATAGCAAGTGAGATAATTAAGAACAGCTGTATTTCAGCAAATGTACTTAATTCTCTCTCTCTCTCTCTCTCTCACACAGCAAGCAATTGTCCTTCATTCTCTCTCTCTCTCTCACACACACAGCATGTTGTTGTCCATTGACAACTCACATAAGCAGGGCCGGACTGGGGAAATAATTCAGGTTGGGAAATATAGTGTGAAATATAGCCCCAGTCAGGCCACTTTCTAAGTGGGGGTCTCCCACCAGGAATTATTTTGTTACAAAGACTTAATTTCCTGCATTCTGGTGCAGGAATTTTAGAAATTTTACCCTTTAAATGCCAGTTTGTGTGATGGCATCACAAATTATTGTTAAAAGAACACACAAAAAGTAAAATATTTTCAATATATCAAATGCAAAGTAAATTTTTCTGGGGGGGGCGATTATTACAGGCTAGGCATGTGTCAATGATTAGCAACAACACAGATTTTGATGGATTTTTTGTAATGTCAGATTTAACAACTCTTTTCAGAAAAGTGCGAGTATTTCATTTTTTATCTGACATTACAAAAAATCTAAAAATAAAAATGGTTATGATCAGGACTGAAGTTGAATAAAAGATTTATGACTGTTTAGACTGCATTACTCTGTCACAGTGATCTCCTGGTTGTTCCCCACTTAGGTTATCTAACTATCATGCCGCCGCAACTAGAAACACTGGACTGACCGCAAAAAAACGCGTACCACAGTTTGAGAACCACTGCCCTAGGCTCTGTTATATTATTTGCATTACAATTAATGCAAGGCGGGGGGGGGGGTGTGAGTCTGTGACTGAACGACAAACGTGCTTCTCTTCTTGACTAGCTCGTCGTAGAGCGGGTGGGAGGGATTCTCCAGGATAGCAGCCAGCTTCCTTCTCATCCACCTCTCTGCCATCACCTCTAGTCTGACCAGCTCGACCCCCACCACGGAGCTAGGCTTCCTCACCAGCTTGTCCAGTTTGTTGGTGTCCCTTGAGTTGATGTAGCCCCCCCAGCATGCCACAGCATAGAAGAGGACGCTGGCCACTACAGACTGGTAGAATGACTGCAGCAGTCTATTGCACACGGTTGAAGGACCCGAGTCTCCTCAGGAAGAACAGCCTGCTCTGTCCCTTCCTGTAGAGGGCCTCTGTGTTGTCCGACCAGTCTAGTTTATTGATTAGGTGTACTCCAAAGAAGTTATGTCTCCTCCACCTGTGTGTGTGTGTGTGTGTGGAGGTTATCTATGCAGCTGTTGCAGTGTTTATGTGTGTATGGAGGTTAGATGCTGTTACAATTAACAGGTTATCTATGCTGTTGCAATGTGTTTGTGTGTGGCAGTGTGGGTTAGGGTTAAGATTAGGGTTAGACATTGTCTCAGGACTGGAGGTAGAGCGGTCATCTGGTAATCTGAAGGTTGATTTGATTTTTATTTAGTACATACAATTTATACAATAGTATAAAAACAAGGGGTACAAGGATAACATGTGAAAGTCTGTCGACTTGTTTCCAACATGGTCCCAAGAAGAATACAATAAATCACAAAGAAAGAGTTAAGTAGATAAAATAGACGACACAATTTTCTGAAAGAGCCTCATTACAGCAGGTCATGTTCCTGTTCTTCAAGAGTGGTGGCCAAGCACCCTCTGCAACCTATTGTCGCAGATGTCGCTTCACACCCCTCTTGAAGACAGCAATAGTGGGGGAGGTTTGTATGGCCCTGGGCAGAGAGTTCCACAGCCGGCAGGCTGTAGACAGAAAGCCATTCTGTGAATAGGAACCCTTTCTAGGCTCATAAACTGAGAGCTGTCCAGACCGTAACTGTCGTCCGTGGACCTGGCCACGCAGGACAATACGAGAGCATAAATATCTGGGCGCAGATCCATTTAACATTTTATACATATGTCCCAGTTTCAGAAAGGAGACCCTCTGCTCCACAGGGAGCCATCCCACCTCATTGAAGTGACATGGCTCAATATGGGTTCGAGGTGGCAGATTTAGGACCAATCGTATGGTCTTATTTTGGCTGGTTTGTAGCCTGTGTTTACTTACATTTACATTTACATTTAGTCATTTAGCTGACGCTTTTATCCAAAGCGACTTACAAGTTCTGTGCGACAAGACAGCAAGAAGGGTATAACTCTATCAGCTGAGTAACAATGTTCATCAAAGTGTTGCGTGTTACAGTGTAGGTTAGTTTATTAGGACAAGTGCATGACATTAAGGTTAGTCGGGGTTAGATTTTTTTTTTTTTTTTTTTTCTTTTTTTTTTTTTTTATCATTTCAGATAATGGTTGAAGAAGTGAGTCTTTAGTCGACGGCGAAAGATTGGACGGGATTCGGCTGTCCTAACTGGGATGGGTAGTTCATTCCACCATTGTGGGGCAAGGACTGAGAATAGGCGGCTATACCAGTACGCACCAGCACGCACATGCATAGTCATATTGGCTGAGGATCATGCAGTTGGTTAGGGTTAGCAGTGTCTCAGGAGGTAGAGTCTGGTAATCAGAAGGTTAGGGTTAGCAGTGTTAGCTATCAGAAGGTTAGGGTTAGCAGGAGTAGGGCTGCACGATTAATCGGAAAAAAATCTCGATTCATAGACCTAGCAATCTCATTTCTAAATTATGACAATTTCTTTTTATACATTTTTTTTTTACTTAACTTTTTAAAATGTCAAGTCAAGTCAAGAGTTTTATTTGTCACGGCATACTTGTATACAATGAAATGCGGGTGGTCTTGCCCGCAACAATGTGCAATACAGTAGTAACAACATATAATAGAATCCAATAAAACAACATTGTGCAATAAACAAGTAACATAGTAGGGCATATCGGTATTTGTACATACGTTATTTACAGAGCATGGAGGACATGCTAGGTCCTTTGGTAGTGCAATACACTGTTACTGTTACTATACTATTTTTAAAGTGACCTTTCCTTAGTGGCCATAAGTGTGGGCGTGTGCAGCATGAGTGTGTGCTTGCTCATGTTAAAGTGGCTGCTAGTGTGTGAGCGTGTACAGTGTGTGTGTCGTGTGTGTGCTTGTGTGTGGAGAGTTCAGTGTTCAAGGCTCTGATGGCCTGGGGGAAGAAGCTGAGCCGAAGTCTCTCTGTCCTAGTAGCTGGGGTTCGCAGGCGTCTGCCTGACCTCAGCAGCTGGAACAGGCTGTTGTTGGGGTGGTGAGGGTCTTTCATTATCCTGCAGGCTCTGGATTTGCACCTCTTGTTGTATAGAACCTGCAGGGGTGGTAGTGCAATACCCGTGGTACGCTCGGCTGAGCGCACCACTCTCTGTAGGGCCTTCTTGTCCTGTGCCGTGCTGTTTCCATACCAGGCAGTGATGTTTCCAGTCAAGATGATGACGATTCTGACAATTTTGTATGTTACAACATACAAGACACTTTTAAGTTTAAGTCAAGCACTTTCATATATGTTATGTTGTCTGTTTAAGAATCACTGCCATCGGACCTATCCTCCATTCTCTCTACAATGAAAACTTCTACCTGCATCCTGGACCCTATCCCCTCCATCCTAGTCAAGGCTTGTCTCCCTGCCCTTTCTCCCCTAATCACCTCCATCGTAAACACCTCTCTGACCACTGGCCTATTTCCCCCCGCCCTCAAAATTGCTTCTGTCACCCCCCTACTAAAAAAACCCGGTCTCAACCCTGAAACCCTTGATAATTTCCGCGCCATTTCCAACCTCCCCTTCCTCTCAAAAATAATTGAGCGAGCCATTGCCTCCATTAAAATCCTACCTCGACAACAATAACCTTTATGATACATTTCAATCCGGATTCCGCACCAAACACAGCACCGAAACTGCTCTTCTAAAGGTCACCAACGACATACTCCTCTCTGCCGACTCTGGTTCCCTCTCCATCCTCATTCTCCTAGACCTCAGCGCTGCTTTTGACACCATCAGTCACCCCATCCTCATCACTCGTCTCCAGTCCTCCGTTGGCATCTCCGGAATCCCCCTCACCTTGCTCCAATCATACCTCTCACACAGGCACCAATTCATCTCTATCAACAACTGCAAATCCCCCACTGCCCCCATCACTCATGGTGTCCCCCAAGGCTCAGTACTTGGTCCCCTGCTCTTCATCCTCTACATCCTTCCACTTGGTCTGATTCTCCGCCAACATGGCCTGCGTTTTCACTGTTATGCAGACGACACTCAGCTCTACCTCTCCACCAAGACTATCACTCCAGCCACTCTCTCCACCCTCAGCACCTGCCTCACAGACATCAAAACATGGATGCAAAATAACTTTCTTAAACTAAACTGCAATAAATCAGAAATCATCATTATCGGTCCAAAATCCCTCACCAGCCACACCCAGGATTTCACCCTAAATATTGATGGTACCATTGTCACCCCCTCCACTCACGTCCGTAACCTTGGCATCATCCTGGACTCCACCCTTTCTTTCCTCCGCCATGTGAACCACATAACCAAATCGGCCTTCTACCACCTCCGGAACATTGCTCGTCTCCGCCCCTCCCTATCACTCTCCGCTGCTGAAACACTGGTTCATGCATTCATATCATCAAGACTAGATTACTGCAACAGCATCCTCTACGGCTCACCAAACACTATCCTCAATAAACTCCAATATGTCCAAAACTCTGCTGCCCGCATGCTCACCTCCACCCGTCGCTCTGATCACATCACCCCTGTCCTCCACGACCTCCACTGGCTTCCAATCAAATACAGGATACATTTTAAAATACTACTCATCACATTTAAAGCCCTCAACAACCTTGCCCCTCCCTACCTGTCCGACCTCCTCCACCGTCACACGCCCACCCGTCGCCTTAGGTCTGCAGATGCCAACCTCCTAACACCTCCCACGACCAGGCTCCGGACCTGGGGCGACAGGGCCTTTGCTGCTGCTGCCCCCTCCCTCTGGAATGCCCTCCCCAGCCATATCCGTGATGCAAACACCCTGACATCTTTTAAATCAGCCCTCAAAACTCACCTTTTCAATCTTGCTTTTGACCTCTAATTCTGTCGGTGTTATTTTATTTTTGTCATGTATTATTTTTAGGGCTGTCAGTTTATCGCGTTAATTAGATTAATTAATTACACAGCAAATTATCGCGTTATGAAAATTAACTCAAAATTAATTACAAAAAAAAAGTTTTTTTTTTTTTTTTATAATTTTTTTTTTATCCCATTCATTCCATAAGAACGTAGAATACACATTACAGACTTTTTTTTATATGGTCCATTTGCATGTTCTTGGTATATGATTCAAGGGACATCTATGGATCTCAGGGAATGTATTCCCAGTGTCAGAAATACTGTGTCTGTTACTAGGCTTGAGTAAATTGTAATGAACCAAATGAGAATATCAATAAAATTTCTTTTTTATCTTTGACTGTGAATAACACTATGCTCAAATTGACCAGACCTGAAAAATCTAAGCAAATTAATAGATGGAAGATGATTAAACAGAAGGTTTTGTAGATACAGTACTGAATTCTGCCATCCGGACACATGCAATTTGAAATATGATTATAGAATATAGAATATCAGGCATAAAATGGTTATGCGATTAAAATGCGATTAATTAGATTAATTAATTACAAATCCTGTAATTAATTAGATTAATTTTTTTAATCGCCTGACAGCACTAATTATTTTTGTTCTGTTTTTTTTGTTTTGCCATAGTTTGTCTCTCCTGCCCATGTAAAGCGTCTTTGAGCACCTGGAAAAGCGCTATATAAAATAGATGTATTATTATTATTATTATTATTATTATTAAGAAAGAGTTCAGGAGAGTTGGGAGGGATTCTTCAGGATAGCAGCCAGCTTCCTTCTCATCCCCCTCTCTGCCACCACCTCTAGTCTGACCAGCTCGACCCCCCACCACAGGAGAGTTGTCCCAGCAGCGTTGCCAACGTGTCCTTGAGCAAGACACTGAACCCCCAACTGCTCCTGACGAGCTGGTTACCACCATCGGTATGTGTGAGTGAGTGAGTGGGTGAAACAGCGTTGTCTAAATAAATACAGAACATTTACCAGATGGTCCTGATGACCGACGCTCTGGTCTGGAGTGTTGTCTCTGAACGGGGGAGCTGCGGTTGTATCGTGTTTCTGGTCAATCAGTACCCAGTGGCAGTGAATGACTGATGATATTAATCCAGCATTCAGCTCATTAGGGCGGCTTAGGTATTATTGACCAAAGTCTTTCTGACCAGGGTGATTCAGGTAGCTGCTTAATGACGGGCTGCCTTGGGACCAGCAGTCTCTAGAACACTGTAGAACACTTGACTGTAGAACACCTGTGGTAGAACTGGATTCCCCCATCACCCCAAATTGTAATTAACCCCTCCCTGACAGACATTCCATTGCCTCCCAATATCCAAGTTCTGTCTAAACCTGTCTAACCTTCAACCCCACCCCCCTACCACCACCCCAAGCCCCCACCCTCCATTGTATCCAAAGACCCCTCACCTCTCCTGTCCAACCACCCCAAGCCGGGCCCAGAGCAGAGCAAACCACACTAACTCACCATTCCAGACAAACCACCCCGAAACACATCACCCCCCCCCCCCTCCATGGACCCGAAACCTCCCCATGCCCCCCAACAGACCAATCACCCACCTTTCCAGTTCGACCACTAACAATGGACACACCTGTATAGACTGTATATAATGTGACCACAAAGGTTGATCCAGAGCTCAGTTGGGGGACACCCGGCCAGGCCTAACAAAAATAATGGTTGGTTTCCAGTTGCCAACCGACCCTGCCGATTTAGGTGCGACCCAATATATTTGATGAGTTTTTAAAAAAAAATTATAAATTTTTTTTTTTTTTTTTTTTTTTTTAATGATAAAGTTTCATAGAAATCTTAGTCAAACATTTAGTATTATGGATATTAAACATGCTGGCAGAGTACATGCATCCATGTTGTTGTGAACATTTTAATTAAATAAAGAAATTCCCTATCCATAGTCGCCGTGGGAAAGAATAAAATTAAAAAAAATAATAATAAATTTGATTGATTGATTGATTGAAAAGTTTATTAACAGATTGCAGAATGGGTACAGTACAGTACAGCTCAATACATACAATTGTTAAGGGGATGCAGACCAGAGAAAGACTTTCGTCTTGTTTACATCAGGGTCCCCCATTTTCAATTCATCATAACATATATGACATACATGACATACAGATAGACAGTACTGCTACATCTATACATTTATGACATATCAGATTTGCAAATACAGTACTGTTTGTGATACAAAAGTGTCCAGAAAAGGAGTGTATATACATTTGGCGTAGAAACTGTACATTGGAGGAGGTTGGATGGGTTGGGTGGGTTGGGTGAGGGCTGTACATTGGAGGTGGGGGGGGGGGGGGGGGGGGGTTGGGTAGGGGACACACACACATTTTACACTGTACATTGGAATACTGACAAAGCCTTACTTGGTCATTTACTGTACAACTGGTTTAGGACATTTGTAGGGGCCAGTTTCGTATTGCAGTCTCACGTAGGTGTTTTTTGAGTGTTTTTGAAAGTGGGTAGTGATTCACATTCCTTTACAGCTGTGGGTAGGGCGTTCCACATTGATGTGGCATATTTGCGAAACGTGTTTAGTCCCTTGTTTGAGCCGAATCTGGGTTTTACATGATTTGTGGAGCTCCCTCTGGTGTTGTGATCGTGGTATTCACTGACCTTTGGGAAGTATTTTGACATGTACATGGGTACCTTGGTCGCGTAGTGTATCTTGTAGACCAGGCCCATTGCAAGTTGCTGTACTCTGTCGTCTACTCTAAGCCATCCTAGGTTGTCAAAGTGGGCAGGGGTGAGGTGGGTTCTAGGAGTAAGGTCAAGCAGTAGTCTGACTAGCTTGTTTTGAGATGTTTGTAATTTGTTTTTTAGTGCCTTTGAGGTGCTTTGGTATCATGAGGTGCAAGCATAGTCGTAGTACCCTTGAATGAGTGCTCCTGCTAGAGTCTTCAGGGTATTCTTGTTTACCAGAGAGGAGATCCGGTACAATAATTCCCTACCTACCCATGGCCAAACTGACAACCAACAGGAAACCAACAATATTTTTTATTATGCCCCAGTGTCCACTCTGAGTCATCCTGCTGTAACTCTTTGATTCACCTGAACCTGCTTTGGTATTAAACCCATGTTTGTTCAAGCCTACCTGACTGTCTACCTTTGATTACTCCGGGAACAATTCTCCCACACACCCTAGAACACAGTGTAGAACACTGACTGTATAAACACCCTAGAACACTGTAGAACAGGGGTTCTCAAACTTTTTTTTATACCACGACGACCCCATTTCATTTAGGATTTATTTTGGCGACCCCACACATTAATGTATAGTATGCACTCATACACCAGTATTCACGGTATCGTTCATTGAACGTTAAGTTCAGTTATTTTGTACCCTTCCTACTTCAGTGTACGGTATAATATGCTCTCCATTGTATAGAGGGGCGGAGTGGGAGTTTTGTTTCATTATGGAGCTTGAGGCTATAATGGTGTGGGGACACCTGTACGGACGCTGTGTTGACAGTAAAGTTGTGTTTGAAATGATCCTGGATGAAGGTAAAGAACTAAGCTAGCTGACGTGGCTAACTATAACCCTGGCCCAGTTAACAGCAGAGCGGTGCTCGTACAGTGCGTGTTTGTTTTACCTTTTTTTGCATTCGAGTTGATTATGCAGGGCTAATCTCTCTCTCTCTCTCCCCCTGTGTCCCACCCCCTCCCTCCTCTCTTCTCTCTCTGCACAATTTATAAGCAGGTTATTCTCGCTCGCTCCACAATGGTAGAACAAACTTCCCGCCACTGTCAGGACAGCCGACACCTGCCCAATTTTCCACCGTCGACTTAAAAACACACAATCAAAGAAAATACGACTAATACTAATAAACTAGGGCTGGGCGATATGGCCAAAAATGATATCGCGATAACGATATCGATAACAAACAAAAAAATCGATTAAAAAAAAATCAAATGTGTGTGTGTGTATATATATATATAATATTAAAAAAAACAGATGTATGTTTATTTTGCAGCAATTCTTTGTCGTTGCCGCCATCTTTAGTGTTACATCCCCTCACACTCCAGTTCTCAGGCTGCAGCTGGTTTGAAAGCGAAAGTAAACCGGCTTCTCTGCTGGCTGTGGCTCCAGGGGAGTTGAACAGTTCTGGCTCTGCTAGTTTATTTTCTATCTTTTGGCGCTTTTTTGGTGGACAAACCACTGCACATGTGCACCGTGACTCGCGACTGGAGACTAGCTCTGCTAGCACACATAGCCTACTGTGTACAGACTGTTTCAAACTGTATTTTAAATTAGAAAGCAAACTAAATAAAAGAGAAAAATAAATCTCAATTTGGTCAGTATTGTCATTTGGACAAGCAAAGCCATTACTCTAAGTTGCAGGCAAGAAAGACAAGTCTGTCCACTGTCTCTGGTTTTAAAACTGCCCTGTTGCAGGTCAGTTGATATATTTTTTTCCGATATCGATTATTAAAATATATCGCGATAATTATCGTTATCGTTATATCGCCCAGCCCTATAATAAACTACTTTTACTATTATGCACTTTGCTACTAAGTGATCTACCTTGCCTATACTACTACCTACTAAACATAAAACATACAGTTTGGAAATTTGTGTTTGGTAGATTATTTATCTGTTGTAAACTATGCTTCTTGGCAATACATGTTATACCGTTGGAAAGCCTGTTTATTTACCTTTTTTAAACGGTGCCCCATTTGTCAAGGTGCCAGGCATCTGTGGTATGAGCAGCACAGCTGAGTATGTGGGTCGCACCCATGAAACATGTGCCAAATCTTATTCAAACAGGAAACAGCTTATTCTGCTGTTGCTATTGACTCTTGTTTGGTGGATTGGATGATTGAAGTCTTATCAGTAACAAGGAAGAAACGAGACATATTGGCAATTTTACAATTTATTAATTTAATAAACAGTCAGAACAGAAGCCTCAGTAGCGTGTGGAAGAACCAGACACAGCCACAACAGCCTGGCACCGTACAAATGGGGCACCATTTAAAAGGTAATTAAACAGGCTTTCCAACGGTATAACATGTATTGCCAAGAAGCATTGTTACAACAGAGAACTAATCTACCAAACACAAATGTCCAAACTTTATATTACTAATATAATATATTACTACCTACTATCTACCTACTACTATGTACAAACTCTATATACACACACTCATTGTACCATATCTATCATATTGTGTTGAAACGTGGGGAAATACTTATAAAAGCAACTTACAAAAGATATGCACACTGCAAAAAAAAAGAGCCATACGGATAGTACATCATGGTAGATAATATTTAGATCACACAAATAGTCTGTTTGTAAAGAGTCAAACATTAAAATTCATGGACTTAATCAAATTCAAATCTGCACAACTCTTAAAAGTATGTGCATTGCAGTTTGTGGGGTATCACTCTGGAATGGTCTGGATGTGAGTATAAAATTAAGCAATAATATCAATACATTTAAAGGTAGCTATAAACAAGCACTTATGGACACGTATAAGAGAGAGGAGCTTGAGCAGTAATGTGACTGCTGCCTAATACATATTTCTCTCATTTGGATATTTGGATATATAAAAAACTGTACTTTTAATTTATTTTTCATTATTTGTTATATTGTTTTTATTTGTATTAAATTATAATGTAAAATATTGTAAGGAAGGGGCAGGGCTTGATACGTTTTCTTTTCTTCCCCCTGTTCCTTCTCGAACACTTATTGTATGGAAATAGTCTGACTATTTACCCTTTTTATTTGTTCGAGACAAATAAAAAGCAAATAAAAAATCTCATACTATGCAAATATGTCCATTAGATAGATAGATAGATACTTGTATTGCCATTTCAACACATGGTTGATTGGAATTTGTCTCGGTACAATGCTCATTTCATCATAAAACAGTGGAAAAAACATACAGTATAAATACAAGAATACATACAATGCAATCCCTGGAGTAGAAGAAGTATTTCACAAACATAAAAAGAAAAATGCTACTACAGTGCATAAAAGAGCTCAGTGCTCCATTGTGAGTGCATATTGCCTTAAAGTGCCTGTCGGCTGGTGCTAGCCCTTCGAGTGCAGAGTGCATTAGGGCTTGAGTTCAGGTGACGGACAGCCTCGGGACATGTGCTATTCCTAAAACGAGATGTCCTTCACCTGAGACGTTGGAGTCTTCTACCAGAGGGAAGGGGGTTAAGTAGTAAGCAGGGTGAGAGGGGTCACCGATCACCTTCTCCCCTTTCCGCCTGATGCTGCAAATATATATAAATATATATATAGAGGCCACAGAAGGAGGATCACAGCCAATGATTTTTGACGCCGTGCGACGTGCGTACAGTTCTTTCTAGCTGTCCCCTATCGTGGATGGTTGTGTTTTCCGTTAGGGCTGTAGTACCGAATGTCACTTTTTTTTACATTCAAAGCATCAGTCATATTTTATGACGTAATAAAAAAAAATAATAAAAAAATCCTCAAACAAAATCCACAATTTGAATAAAGTGATTATATAAAGTTTTTTTTTTTTTATTAAATCAACTTTTTTTAACACATTGGACGCCAGCAGCAGGGGGCACTGATGGCCTTCAGCGCCAGTGAGTTATTCAATGGATATAGTTTTAGAATGCCAAACTTGCAAGTCCTAAAACTATATTTTATATTGTAGCTATGGATCTAATAAAGCCGTCGACTGTCAGTGAGTTGCTTCTGGTAACCTGCAAAAAACGGATTGTGTTTTCATCGGTACATTTCCGTTTTATACCGTTTTGAATATGAGTATAGTTTGAGTGATTCTGAGTAATTCCAGGAAAAGACAAGAAAAAGGCATTTTAGTGTAATCCAGTTACCACGTTGTAATTTTTCGGCTGATTATCTAATCATCCTGAAATCAAGGCTAGATTATTGGTATTATGTCTCCTCGTGTATACAATAAATGTTGCTTGAACCGCCCCGCAAGGCAGTAGAGGGCGGTGTTGACAGTCTGCCAGCTCAGACAGGGTCTGCAGAGGCTGCAGCCATGAATTATGAATAGATATAGCGAATAAAATAAATAACGATCATAAAAACGAGTTAACTCATTGTTGGCATTATTCGTTTGGCGGGCAATAACGAGTTAACTTGTTCTTGGTGCAGAATGTGTTAATGAGTATAACTCGTCAGTTTCGTCAACATAAATAATCCAATAAGGGCACGGTTGGTACGAAAGTGATGGTGACGTCTTGATGGAGCGCCGAGCGGATGCAGATAGAAAGAATCGATATCGTATCGTGATGAAACTTGTGATTCCCACCCCTAGTAGAGTCCATACACTCAACACCAAATCCCATAATTACACGTAACGTGTCTGGCTGTGTGACGTCAACTTGTCAGCATGAAAATGACAGCCAAACATGGCACTGCAACTAAATAACACAAATACAATAGGCACATTTGTGACTGTTACAAATATAACACAACTACAAGATTTTGGCCTGTGCTACAAAACTATCAACCTCTGTAGCACCAGTGCTATGTGCAAAAAAAGTGAACGTACAGCCCTGTTAATGGAGCACTATTGTACATATTACAGAGTTATATGGGTAGACTACTAGACTATAGTATGAGGTTGGTACTGGTACATATGATTATTATGATTACAATGATTACAGTGTAGGGCAGTTGTATAATGATATTATAGGCAACAGAGTTCAAAGTTCATACAGTATGGGTAACAGAGCGTGGGGTGTACAGTATGGGTAACAGAGCGTGGGGTGTAGGCAATAAGAGCCATGACTCCAGAAGACATTAGGCCCAGCTGACCAGTCCTTCACGTGGCCCAGGACGTGAGCTCACGGCTGAAAGAATGTGGCCGTTATTATTACACAAAGTACACGACTTGAGTTAATGTTGAAGTACGGGAGGATTATACGCAAGGAAGGTCATGGGATACAGTAGAATATAACTTTATTGTCACGTCGTCTGAACACAGTACACTGTACTACTGTTGTCACGATACCAGAATTTAGACTTTGATACCGATACCAGCCTAAGTATCACGATACCAGTTCCAAAACGATACCATGGCAAAAAGATACCCGGAAAGGTAATGGAATATAATATTAGATGACAGAACAAGATATTTCTTTATAAACCGTGCCGACAATCTTGACACAACTAGGTATGAGGTCAGTGGGGGTTGGATACAATAGAAGCAGCTTCTCAGACGTAGGATAATCGGTTACGTTTGACAAATGAGCGTTTCTCCTGACCCCAAAGTGGAACGAATCAATCAATCTGTCTCTTTCTTGCTCTCTCTCTCTCTCTCTCTCTACAGATCCTCTCCTGGACAGCTAATCCTCCTTCACAACTTCCCCCCCCATCCCCCTCCCTCCACACACACACACACCCCCTGCCTGAAACCACTAATATAACCCTGCCCCCCCCCCCCCCCTACGACCCGTACACACTACATAGCCCCCCCCCCCCCTCCACCAGCATCATGGTGAGACAGGAGTTGATGCAGAGGTTGCCAGATATGGAGGATGTGATCCAGTATTTCAGGAGTCTGTCCACCTCGACCCTGGTTAGTATGGGTGCTGTGGGTGCTGTGGCTGCCATGACGACCTATTACCTGACAACGCGGCCCAAGCCCCTCCCACCGATCTGCGACCTGCATATGCAGTCAGTGGAGGTTGAGGTGAGTTAACAAGTGACAGGTGAGATCAAAGTGAGTTAATGAGTGACAGGTGAGATCAAAGTGAGTTAAAAAGTGACAGGTGAGATCAAAGTGAGTTAATGAGCGACAGGTGAGATCAAAGTGAGTTAATGAGCGACTGGTGAGATCAAAGTGAGTTAACGAGCGACGGGTCAGATCAAAGTGAGTTAACGAGCGACAGGTGAGATCAAAGTGAGTTAACAAGCGACAGGTTAGATCAAAGTGAGTTAACGAGCTACAGGTGAGATCAAAGTGAGTTAACAAGCTACAGGTGAGATCAAAGTGAGTTAATGAGTGACGATCAAAGTGAGTTAATGAGCGACGGGTCAGATCAAAGTGAGTTAACAAGCGACAGGTGAGATCAAAGTGAGTTAATGAGCTACAGGTGAGATCAAAGTGAGTTAATAAGCTACAGGTGAGATCAAATTGAGTTAATGAGTGACCGGTGATCAAAGTGAGTTAATGAGTGACAGGTGAGATCAAAGTGAGTTAATGAGTGACAGGTGAGATCAAAGTGAGTTAATGAGTGACAGGTGAGATCAAAGTGAGTTAATGAGTGACAGGTGAGATCAAAGTGAGTTAACGAGCTACAGGTGAGATCAAAGTGAGTTAATGAGTGACAGGTGAGATCAAAGTGAGTTAATGAGTGACAGGTGAGATCAAAGTGAGTTAATGAGTGACAGGTGAGATCAAAGTGAGTTAACGAGCGACAGGTGAGATCAAAGTGAGTTAATGAGATACAGGTGAGATCAAAGTGAGTTAACAAGCTACAGGTGAGATCAAAGTGAGTTAACGAGCGACAGGTGAGATCAAAGTGAGTTAATGAGCGACAGGTGAGATCAAAGTGAGTTAATGAGCTACAGGTGAGATCAAAGTGAGTTAATGAGCTACAGGTGAGATCAAAGTGAGTTAACAAGCGACAGGTGAGATCAAAGTGAGTTAACGAGCGACAGGTGAGATCAAAGTGAGTTAACGAGCTACAGGTGAGATCAAAGTGAGTTAACGAGCGACGGGTGCGATCAAAGTGAGTTAACGAGCGACGGGTGCGATCAAAGTGAGTTAACGAGCGACGGGTGCGATCAAAGTGAGTTAACGAGCGACAGGTGAGATCAAAGTGAGTTAACGAGCGACAGGTGAGATCAAAGTGAGTTAACGAGCTACAGGTGAGATCAAAGTGAGTTAACGAGCTACAGGTGAGATCAAAGTGAGTTAACGAGCGACGGGTGCGATCAAAGTGAGTTAACGAGCGACGGGTGCGATCAAAGTGAGTTAACGAGCGACAGGTGAGATCAAAGTGAGTTAATGAGCGACAGGTGAGATCAAAGTGAGTTAACGAGCTACAGGTGAGATCAAAGTGAGTTAACGAGCGACGGGTGCGATCAAAGTGAGTTAACGAGCGACGGGTGCGATCAAAGTGAGTTAACGAGCGACAGGTGAGATCAAAGTGAGTTAATGAGCGACAGGTGAGATCAAAGTGAGTTAACGAGCTACAGGTGAGATCAAAGTGAGTTAACGAGCTACAGGTGAGATCAAAGTGAGTTAATGAGCGACAGGTGAGATCAAAGTGAGTTAATGAGCGACAGGTGAGATCAAAATGAGTTAATGAGCGACAGGTGAGATCAAAGTGAGTTAACGAGCTACAGGTGAGATCAAAGTGAGTTAACGAGCGACAGGTGCGATCAAAGTGAGTTAACGAGCGACATGTGTGATCAAAGTGAGTTAACGAGCTACAGGTGAGATCAAAGTGAGTTAACAAGCGACAGGTGAGATCAAAGTGAGTTAACGAGCGACAGGTGAGATCAAAGTGAGTTAACGAGCTACAGGTGAGATCAAAGTGAGTTAATGAGTGACAGGTGAGATCAAAGTGAGTTAATGAGCGACAGGTGAGATCAAAGTGAGTTAATGAGCGACAGGTGAGATCAAAATGAGTTAATGAGCGACAGGTGAGATCAAAGTGAGTTAATGAGCTACAGGTGAGATCAAAGTGAGTTAATGAGCTACAGGTGAGTTAATGAGCGACAGGTGAGATCAAAGTGAGTTAACGAGCGACAGGTGAGATCAAAGTGAGTTAACGAGCGACAGGTGAGATCAAAGTGAGTTAATGAGCTAGACGTCCCGGTGCGCCTGCGCAGCAGAATCAGGAAGCGACGGGGGCGGCGTGTCCCTCCCACGCAGACCCTCGCCGCTGAGAGATCGCGCTGTGCAGGTGAAAAGATGCGACGGCTGCCTCCTCGAGTACCGGAGGGGACACGTGATGCAAGGCTTCGTCCACATTGCAGCCGACCAGTGGGAGGCATGGCCTATACGGAATTGGGATGGGAGAAAAATAGAAAAAATGGGAGAAAAAGTAGATAAAAAAAAAAACATTCTATCCGTCCAATCAGGGAGGAGAGTTTGCGCGGCGGTCTGCGCTGGTGAACGGAGATGGTCACCTGACCCACTTCTACGACGACGCCAGAACCATGTATGAGTTCTTTCTGCGGGGGGTGCGAGTGTCCAGTGAGTTATGTACCACCACCATCACTAACTCTACAAAACTAACTCTACAAAACATACTACTGTAAACCTAACTACACTAACTCTACAAAACATACTACTGTAAACCTAACTACACTAACTCTACAAAACATACTGTACTGTAAACCTAACTACACTAACTCTACAAAACATACTACTGTAAACCTAACTACACTAACTCTACAAAACATACTACTGTAAACCTAACTACACTAACTCTACAAAACATACTACTGTAAACCTAACTACACTAACTCTACAAAACATACTACTGTAAACCTAACTACACGAACTCTACAAAACATACTACTGTAAACCTAACTACACTAACTCTACAAAACATACTACTGTAAACCTAACTACACTAACTCTACAAAACATACTACTGTAAACCTAACTACACTAACTCTACAAAACATACTACTGTAAACCTAACTACACTAACTCTACAAAACATACTACTGTAAACCTAACTACACTAACTCTACAAAACATACTAGTACTGTAAACCTAACTACACTAACTCTACAAAACATACTAGTACTGTAAACCTAACTACACTAACTCTACAAAACATACTACTGTAAACCTAACTACACTAACTCTACAAAACATACTGTACTGTAAACCTAACTACACTAACTCTACAAAACATACTAGTACTGTAAACCTAACTACACTAACTCTACAAAACATACTACTGTAAACCTAACTACACTAACTCTACAAAACATACTACTGTAAACAGCACATAAAAAAGCATGTAATTTGGCATTCAACCAAACATCAGAATATCCACCACCTAATTTGACCAAACCACCTGTCTATATGTCTCTCTCTCTCTCTCTCTCTCTCTCTCTCTCTCTTTCTCCTCTCTCTCTCTCTCTCTCTCTCTCTCTCTCTCTCTCTCTCTCTCTCTCTCTCTCCTCTCTCTCTCCCCCTCCTCTCTCTCTCCCTCCCTCCCTCTCTCCCCCTCTCCCCCTCCCTCCCTCTCTCCCTCTCTCTCCCCCTCCCTCTCCTCTCTCTCTCTCTCCCTCTCTCTCCCCCTCCCTCCCTCCCTCCCTCTCTCCCTCTCTCCCTCCCTCCCTCCCTCCCTCTCTCCCTTCCTCTCTCCCCCCCCCCTCCCTCCCCACAGATAATGGTCCATGTCTAGGCTCCAGAAAGCCAAAGCAGCCATATGAATGGATTAGCTACAGAGAGGTAGGGTTCTATTATTATAGTGTGTTCCAGCTTACAGTCATGTCTAGGGGTGTAACCATGCGACCTCGCAACAATAAATTTTGATTACGATTATTCAGGCAACGATTCACTGCATCATGAAATCTCTTCATTTGACCACGATTCAATACATTTTCTATTAGTTTTCTATCAGTTAATTCCTCCCAAAAAATTGTATACACAAATGTGGCTGGGGGAACTGATTCACTCAGCATGAATGGACTATAGGTCAATAAAAACAATACACAAAAAAAAAACATAAAAAAAAAAAATTCGATTATAATCGATTCTAACATTTTCAAATCGATGCAGTTGAATCGTCACATTAGAATTGATGCATCGTTACACCCCTAGTCATGTCCCATTGTGTTCCAGGTCAATGTGTGTTCCAGCTTATAGTCATGTCCCATTGTGTTCCAGGTCAATGTGTGTTCCAGCTTATAGTCATGTCCCATTGTGTGCCGAGTCAATGTGTGTTCCAGCTTATAGTCATGTCCCATTGTGTTCCAGGTCAATGTGTTCCAGCTTATAGTCATGTCCCATTGTGTTCCAGGTCATGGAGCGAGCCGAGAACCTGGGCTCAGCCTTCCTTCACAGAGGACACTCTAAGAACACAGACCCCCACATCGGAATATTCTCCCAGAACAGACCGGAGGTACACACACACACACACACACAATTCATAGATTGATGGTTTCAGCTGTCCTGACTGTGCTGGGAAGTTTGTTCCACAATTTTGGAGCAAGGACATAGAATAGCCCGCTTTGCTTTGATGACCTCCCAGGAGCCTGAATGGGAGTGAGTGGGTCTCTAGTTGGAGACCATTGACCGGAGACGGGAGGGAGCCGTTCCCCTCGCTGCACGGTGTGCCCGGTCAATGGGAAGCCAGTGCAGCTCTCTTGAGAAGTGGGGTGGCGTGACTTTGGTAGGTTGGAGATCAGACTCCTTGGAGATCAGACGCTGCGTTCTGTATGAGTCGAAGTGGCTTGTGGCGCAAAAGCCGGTAAACCAGCTAGCAGTGCATTTCAATAGTCGAGGCGAGACGTGACTGTTCGATTTCAGGAGGAGTTGGGCGGCTTCTTTTGTCGGGAAGGAGGAGGATCCTTCTGACGTTCATCATGTTTTATGGTTGATGAGGCGATGTTCAGCTGGTCGTCAAGGACGACACCTAGGTTCTTTGGGTCGGGGACGAAGCCAGGGCTACATTCTCCTGTGATGGAAAGGGTTAGGGTTAGAGGTCAGGTTAAAGGTCGCTCAGCGGGGAGGAAAGGTCACTCAGCAGGGAGGATTTTTACCGGCAGGTGAAGCAGTTCTGTTTTGCTTAGGTTCAGTTTGAGGTGGTTGGTCGCCGTCATTGGTCGAGACTCTGGTATCTTGAGGGAGGAAAGGAGAGGAAGAGTTGGGTATCATCGGCATAGCAGTGATACGAGAAGGCATGAGACGTGATAATGTTACTAGGGGTGGGACGATACATCGATCCAGATCGATCTATTATCAATAATCAAATAGGATCGATGCAACGTAAAAAGATCGATATTGCGAAAATCCCATGGAGTGTCGTATCCGCTCGGCTCGGATCAAGAGCACACAGCATGTAGCGTCTAGAGCGTCACTAGAGCAAGGCTAGTGTGCCTATTCTGCGACCCAAAACATGTCCCTGCTGTTTTATTCCGCAACGGGTCAAATGCATCTAACCTGCTTTGCAATCCTCGCCATTCCATTATGCCCACGTCGCGTTAAGGATAGAAATTAACGCTACGTTAGCATAAGCTAACAACAAGCTAACCCAGAGCCATAGGCAGAGAGAAGTGGGGACTGGGAAGGAGGGTGCATTCTCGAGACAGCGCCACTACTAGGATCTGGCCGGTACTGCACCTTCGGACTCCCAATATGCCTTTTCCAGCCAAAATACAGCTCTGTGACAGTGAATAGGATATTAATATCGAGAAAAAAAAAAAAAAAAAAAACAGTGAACAGGAGGTCTATTTGTATTAAAAACAATAGATTGTTTTTCATTTAAATGTCTGGAAGAGCTTAAAATAAAAATGTCTAATGATATTTCCATTGCCTTTTTTTGTTGATTTAAATGTTACTGATTGTGTTAAATGGGCATATAATATCGTCTCATATCGATCGCAGGCACCTGAATCGAATCGTATCGTATCGTGGCAGACTTTGTGATATCAGAAAATATCGTATCGTTGTCCAAAGAATCGATATCGTATCGTATCGTGATGAAACTGGTGATTCCCACCCCTAAATGTTACCCAGAGATTTAGTGTAGAGGGAGAAGAGGAGGGGTCCAAGGACCGAGCCCTGGGGGACACCCGTCCGAAGGGGGCGGGGGGGCCTACAGGGACCCTCTCCATGATATTCGGTAGGAGCGGTCGTCGAGGTAGAATGACAGCCATGCCAGTGCAGAGCCAGCCACTCCCATTCCTGCGAGGGATGTGAGGAGGATCTGATGGCTGACTATATCGAAGGCTGCTGTCAGGTCCAGGAGAATCAGGACAGAGGAGAGACATTTTCGCTCTCGCTAAGTGAAGAGCCTCTGCGACTGCTATGCGACTGCTATGAGGGCCGTCTCTGTGGAATCACTTGAAGCCTGACTGATTTTGTTCTAGGAGGTCATTCTGTAATGGATAATAATAATAATAGTAAATATTATTTGTATAGCACCTTTCAAACAAGAATTGCAGCTCAAAGTGCTTCACAGCAGTAAAATAGACATACTGCACAATGAGCCTAAAATAGACAGAATAATCAGTGGGTTAATAGATAATCAGTGGGCTGGTTAGATACAGCGAGTTCAAGTGAAGTGGTTCATGGTTCAGGGTTGTGTTTATGAGAGGTGTGACTGGCTTGTTTCAGAGAGGTGGGAACCACCCCAGAGCTGAGGATCTAATAATATAGTCGAGTGTCATTGAGTTTCTTCCGGTCAAGATGCAAAAAACTGATAATTTTTTCATCCATACATTCCCCTTTTATACCGTGGTGAATATGAGTATAGTTTTAGAGTAATTCTGTGTAATCCCAGGAAACGCCGCTAAACAGCGGTTTAGTGCATTTCACTAGAAACCGTGCCATTCCTCGCTTGGATCAACAATACATCTGAAATCAACGCTAGATTATCGGTATTATGTTATAAACGTTACTACTGCCCGAGTAGGAAAACCCGGACCGGACTTGTTAGATCAACGTACAGGCCGAGCCAGAGAGAGAATCCAAGGATGTGCAATACCGGCCGCAAGGCGTTAGGCGGCGGTATTGGACGTTTTTGCGATCTCAGACCCATTCTCAATGATAATATCAGGCTGGATGGATGGATTATGAATGGAAATATCGAATAAAATAAATAACGATGAAAACCACGACTTTTCTCGGGTTTGGCGCCCAACGTTCGGCGAGTAAACCCGACGTATCTCGGGTCTGGCGTCCAATGTGTTAATACATACAATAATACAATACATATTCAATCATCATTATTGCGATTATTAACCCTTTCACTGCCACACGACAGAAGGTTAACCCTTTACTATCACACAACTTACAAGCGACGGAAATGCTCCATCATTAGCATCATTAGCTCCGCATCCGCGGAGCTAATGATGCTAATAATGGAGCATCGCCGTCGGTTGTGTGATAGTAAAGGGCTAACCTTCTGTATTATCATACTGTATAACACTGTGTGTGTGTGTGTGTGTGTGTGTGTGTGTGTGTGTGTGTGTGTAGTGGACCATCACAGAGCTGGCCTGTTACACCTACTCTCTGGTGTCCGTTCCGCTCTACGACACTCTGGGGGCCGAGGCCATCGCCTACATCATAGACAAAGGTACAGTTCTGGAAACGACACTCTCACTGACTCTCAGCTGCCAGAGTTGTACCCTTCCTGTTGACCTGTTTTTATTATCAATTCTTTTCTTCTTTTTTTAAACATAAAACAAGGCAACACAATACAGTAATAATTATTGTTAGGGATGTCCGATATTATCGGCCTACCGATATTATCGGCCGATATTGGCATTAAAATGTGATTATCGGAAAATATCGGTATCGGTTTTCAAAAAAAATAAAATAACTTTTCTATAATCTTTATTTACCCAGGCAAGCAAGTAAGAACAAATTCTGATTTTATTTATTGTCAAAAGTATGCATAATGTTGTGTTAATTCCACAACAAGACATATGTAATGTTAATTACCTGAAATTATTCCGTTTTTTGGGGGGGGAACCCTGCATATATCGGTATCGGTTGATATCGGTATCGGAAATTAAGAGTTGGACAATATCGGAATATCGGTATCGGTAAAAAAGCCAATATCGAGCATCCCTATTATTGTGATTATTAATATACTGTAGGTTGTTCTATAAGCCATTTGGCTTCAAACCTATCCTTTTCGCTTGTTTATTTGTAAACATTTCGAAAAATTATTAGTTTATTGTTTATTTATTTGTAAACATTTGAAATAAAGAATTAATTTACTCAATAATAATAATAATAATAATAATAATAATAATAATAATAATAATAATAATAATAATAATAATAACAAGACCACACAGTGCCACCACAATAATAATAGCAACAATAACGACATTAGCAATAATAAAAAAAAATAATAAATACAGAACATAAAAACCAACTTGTACTATCACAGACGCCACAAAAGACGCCACAAAAGACATTTCCTTCAAACTCCTCGCCTGGTCTTTCCAAAGACCCAAGAGACGGGACAGTAAAATATATATTTGTGGAAAAGGCTCACTCTTTTTTTTAGACTCTTATACTAAACATGTAAAGATACCGAAAATCTGGTACCGGTTGATCTGGCGTGAATCGGTACTCGCTAGTACCTGTGAGATTCAGCCGGTCCCCTTAAAGCACAGAGTTCGTAGTAGCAGCGACCCTGATAGGCAACAACGCCCAACTCCAGCCAGCTGATACAGAAGGTCTTCTGTTCCAACCAAGGTTGACTGCCATAGATCACACATACACACAGCAGGGGGGGGGGGGGGGGGGGGGGTCTAAAACATGAGGCCACGTCTGTCTCTCCCACTCTCTGCAGCGTTTGTTATGTTGCCATGACGCTCGTTCACCTCTTGCTCTGAAGGAGATAAACGAGAAAAGAGCCTCAGGACAGAAACCACCGCTAGGGGAAAGTGTTACTCACCCAAACAACTGCGTCTTAGTTTGAACTGCTGCGGTCAGGCAAGCGCTACCGGAGTCTCATGGCCGCCACAGAGAGACTCAAAAGGAGCTTCTATCCCCAGGCAAGCGCTACCGGAGTCTCATGGCCGCCACAGAGAGACTCAGAAGGAGCTTCTATCCCCAGGCCATCAGGATGCTCAATGACAACGACACTATGTAACAAACCATCATCTACACTCACTGCACACACATCCACACGCACACACTCACTTTAAACAAACACTCACCTTACCACTCACTTATTCACTTTAGACACTTTAACACTTTCAATGCCGGAGCTCGGTGCGAGCTTTAGTGCTTCCTTGCCACCACCCACTTCAATGATAGAGCTCTCATATTTGCAAACGCATAAACTATGTCTTAAATTATGGCTATGTGTCTAATCTGGCCGTCGCTTTTCAATGACTTGTTTGCAGTCAACATTGTCGAAACGGATTGTTTTCTAATCGGTTAATTTCCGTTTTATACCATTTTGAAAAACTCGTTTTTTGAACGTTTCAGGAAAATATAAAGATTCTGTGATAATCGCCCTTTACTGGAATATTCTTGAATACACAAAAAACGTTGTAATTTATCGGCCTATTTATGAATCGTTTTCAAATAAACGCTAGATTATCGATAGTATATGTGTACTTATGCACGCTAGAGAAGCGAGCTGAAAAATCGAATCTCTTATTTCCTGATCGCGCACACACACACACACACACACAGACACACACACACACAGACACACACACACACAGACACACACACATAGGGCACACGCTGATATCTCTGTGAAAATAGCTCTGATTATCCCAAGACTGGTCAAATAGATTCCTTACCTCAGATCAGATGTTCTCCAAAAAGATTATTCCAATTCCTGATCGTCAGCCTGTCTCCTGACTGTAGTGTGTGTGTGTGCGTGTGTGTGTGTGTGTGTGTGTGTGTAGTTTCAGCCTGTCTCCTGACTGTAGTGTGTGTGTGTGTGTGTGTGTGTAGTTTCAGCCTGTCTCCTGACTGTAGTGTGTGTGTGTGTGTGTGTGTCTGTGTGTGTGTGTGTGTTTCAGCCTGTCTCCTGACTGTAGTGTGTGTGTGTGTGTGTGTATGTCTGTGTGTGTGTGTGTAGTTTCAGCCTGTCTCCTGACTGTAGTGTGTGTGTGTGTAGTTTCAGCCTGTCTCCTGACTGTAGTGTGTGTGTGTGTAGTTTCAGCCTGTCTCCTGACTGTAGTGCGTGTGTGTGTGTGTGTCTGTGTGTGTGTGTTGTTTCAGCCTGTCTCCTGACTGTAGTGTGTGTGTGTGTGTGTGTCTGTGTGTGTGTGTTGTTTCAGCCTGTCTCCTGACTGTAGTGTGTGTGTGTGTTTCAGCCTGTCTCCTGACTGTAGTGTGTGTGTGTGTGTGTGTCTGTGTGTGTGTGTTGTTTCAGCCTGTCTCCTGACTGTAGTGTGTGTGTGTGTGTTTCAGCCTGTCTCCTGACTGTAGTGTGTGTGTGTGTGTGTGTGTGTGTGTGTTTCAGCCTGTCTCCTGACTGTAGTGTGTGTGTGTGTGTGTGTGTGTGTGTGTTTCAGCCTGTCTCCTGACTGTAGTGTGTGTGTGTGTGTGTGTGTGTTTCAGCCTGTCTCCTGACTGTAGTGTGTGTGTGTTTCAGCCTGTCTCCTGACTGTAGTGTGTGTGTGTGTGTTTCAGCCTGTCTCCTGACTGTAGTGTGTGTGTGTGTGTGTGTGTGTGTGTGTTTCAGCCTGTCTCCTGACTGTAGTGTGTGTGTGTGTGTGTGTGTGTTTCAGCCTGTCTCCTGACTGTAGTGTGTGTGTGTTTCAGCCTGTCTCCTGACTGTAGTGTGTGTGTGTGTGTGTGTGTGTGTGTGTGTGTGTGTGTGTTTCAGCCTGTCTCCTGACTGTAGTGTGTGTGTGTTTCAGCCTGTCTCCTGACTGTAGTGTGTGTGTGTGTGTGTGTGTGTGTTTCAGCCTGTCTCCTGACTGTAGTGTGTGTGTGTTTCAGCCTGTCTCCTGACTGTAGTGTGTGTGTGTTTCAGCCTGTCTCCTGACTGTAGTGTGTGTGTGTTCCAGCCTGTCTCCTGACTGTAGTGTGTGACGTGTGTGAGAAGGCCAGCCTGGTGTTGGACTGCGCGGCGCAAGAAGGAGGACACTCGGTCACAACCATCGTTCTCATGGAGGCCTGCAGTGCTGAGCTGGCCAGCAGAGGGCGCCAGGCTGGAATAGAAATTATCACCCTGGAGGAGATGGAGGTGAGATTCTTTCTTTCTTTCCTTCTTTCCTTCTTTCCTTCTTTATTTTCTTTCTTTCTTTCTTTTTTCTTTCTTTCTTTCTTTCTTTCTTTTCTTTCTATCTTTTCATTCTGTTAATTTCTTTCTTTCTTTCCTTTGTTCTTACTTGCCTTCCTTTATTTCCTCTAAGCCCTCTTGGCTCCATTCATCCTGGCCTCACTAAGGTCCTCTTTTTGTCTCATAGGCGATCGGCAAGACCAATCACCACACGCCATTGGTGAGTAACCATTAGCAACCCGTTGACCTACCAATGATAAATCCGTCCGGTAGTTCAAATTCAAAGTGATGTTATCAGTTACATGTTACAATGTTTGACCCCTTGACCTTTACCTGGGGGTGGCAGTGTCTCAGGAGGTAGAGCGGTCGTCTGGTAATCTGATGGTTCCAGGTTCAATCCCGGGCAGCGTGTCGAAGTGTCTTTGAGCAAGACACGGTCGCCCCTGCCGTCAGTGTGTGAGTGAGTGAGTGAGTGAGTGAATGGGTGAATGTGAGACATAAGTTGTGAAACTCTTTGATGAAAGCCATTTACCCCCCCCTCCCCCCCCCCGCAGCCCCCCCAGCCAGAGGACATGGCCGTCATCTGTTTTACCAGCGGAACTACAGGTAACTCACTCTCTCTCTATGTCTCTCTCTCACACACACACATAAACACACACACATAAACACACACACACACACACACAATGCCTTCATCAAATTACCACTTGGCACATAGATTCTACACATTTTAATCTGTTTTGACTGTGTGTTTCAACAGGCAACCCAAAGGGAGCCATGCTGAGTCATCTGAACATCGTCTCCAACTGCTCTGCTGTCATCAGTATCACAGAGGTACTGACTACTACTACTGTACTACTATACTACTACTATACTACTACTGTACTACTACTGTACTACTATACTACTACTGTACTACTACTGTACTACTACTGTACTACTACTATACTACTATACTACTACTGTACTACTGCTGCTACTACTACTGCTACTACTATACTACTACTGCTACTACTATACTACTACTGCTACTACAGTACTACTATACTACTACTACTATATTACTACTGCTACTACTACTACTACTACTATTACTAGGGGTGGGACGATACATCGATCCAGATCGATATATCGATCTATTATCAATTATCAAATAGGATCGATGCAACGTAAAAAGATCGATTCATATTGCGATACTCTTATTTTGAAAATCCCCTCGTGAGCATATCCGCCCGGCTGCAGCAACAACAACAGTAGCTCAGCGCAGCTCAGCGTGTGTAGACGGTAGACAGCATTGCTTCAGAGTTCGCCTATTTTGCCCGAAATAAGTGCCTGTTGTTTTTTTCCCCACAAGGGGTCAAATGCATCTAACATGCTTTCCATCCTCGCCATTCCTTTATGACCACGTCGCGTTAAATACCGAAATTAACGTTGCGTTAGCGTGAGCTAACTAAGCTAAGCTGATAGAGCAGCAGAGGTCCACTAGGGACTGGGAAGGAGGGGGTTACTGCATTCTCGAGATAGCCCCACTAACAGGATCTGGCCGGTACTGCACCTTCTGACTCCCAATATGCCTTTTCCAGCCAAAATTACTACTAACTCCTCTCTCTACTAACTCTTCTCTCTACTAACTCTTCTCTACTAACTCTTCTCTCTACTAACTCCTCTCTCTACTAACCCTTCTCTCTACTAACTCCTCTCTCTACTAACTCTTCTCTCTACTAACTCTTCTCTCTACTAACTCTTCTCTTCTAACGCTTCTCTCTACTAACTCTTCTCTCTACAGGCCTCTCTCCCGACCTCGTCAGAAGATATCTTGATGTCATTCTTACCTCTAGCTCACATGTTTGAGAGAGTGGTGGAGGTACACACTAATGATCAATACCCTCCCTTTCCCTGTGTGTGTGTGTTGTAGGCTAGCAATCCATTTATCCAAAGTGATGTCCACATATCCTACCTTCCCCTGGCTCATATGTTTGAGAGAGTGGTACAGGTTAGTTCGACCTCCCCCTCCCTCCCTTCCTCTCCTCTCTCCTCCACTGTCCTCTCCTCCTCTCCCCTCCACTGTCCTCTCCTCCTCTCCCCTCCACTGTCCTCTCCTCTCTCCTCCACTGTCCTCTCCTCCCCTCCCTTCCTCTCCTCTCCCCTCCCATTCTCTCCTCTCCGCTCCTCCACTGTCCTCCCCTCCTTTCCTCTCCTCTCTCCTCTCCTCCACTCTCCTCTCTCCTCCACTGTCCTCCCCTCCTTTCCTCTCCTCTCCTCCACTGTCCTCCTCTCCTCTCTCCTCCTCTCTCCTCCACTGTCCTCCTCTCTCCTCTCCTCCACTGTCCTCCTCTCCTCTCTCCTCCACTGTCCTCTCCTCCTCTCCTCTCCTCCTCTCCCCTCCACTGTCCTCCTCTCCCCTCCACTGTCCTCTCCTCCTCTCCTCCTCTCCCCTCCACTGTCCTCTCCTCCTCTCCTCCTCTCCCCTCCACTGTCCTCTCCTCCTCTCCCCTCCACTGTCCTCTCCTCCTCTCCTCCACCCACACTATAAAATGTTGGGTTCATTTCATGAAATGTCGGAACCCTAACCTCTTGCCCCCAGAGAAACCTATAACCACGGCCCTGACCTCTACAAACAGCCCTGACCCATGTGCCCTGTGTCTGTAGGGAGTGATGTTGGTGCACGGGGGGAGGATAGGGTACTTCCAGGGCGACATCCGCTTGCTGATGGACGATCTTGCCACTCTGAAACCCACCATCTTCCCTGTTGTACCGAGGCTACTCAACAGGATGTTTGATAAGGTAAAACTGCACTACCCAGCATGCCTCTCTGCCTCTTATGGACTGCTATTACCGACGGCTCAGACACTGAGGCCCACTGTACTTTCTTTCCTGTGGTCCCTAGACTACCAAACACAGGGTGTTCAACCATGTCAATATACTGTGTGTGTGTGTGTGTGTGTGTGTGTGTGTGTGTGTGTGTGTGTGTGTATAGATCTTTGGCCAGGCCAACACATCTCTGAAGCGGTGGCTGCTGGAATTTGCCTTCAGTAGAAAGGAGGCGGAGCTTAAGAGAGGCATCGTCAGACGAGACAGCATCTGGGACAGACTGATCTTCAGGAAGGTCCAGGTGGGCAAAACCAACGCACCCCGGCTCTTGACTTAACACCAGTGAGGTCCAGATACATGAAACTAACGCACCCTCACTCTGATATCAAACGCACCCTAAGTCTAACATGCAGGATAGACTTGTCTACAGGAAGGTAAAGGAAGCGCTCCTCTTCCAGAAGATGACACTGAAGCTTCTTCCTCTGACTAACATCAGACTGACCTCTGACCTCCTAACAGGTTCCTCCTCAACACAGTCCAGATAAACCAAAACAAACGCACTTCAGCTTTAAGTCTTTCTAACTCTGGTCAGTGTTGCCGAGGAGCCTGGAGGTCTTCGTGACTCACCTGACACAGTTTGTCACGGCGAGGTCTAGATGTGGTCGGTCTTAGAGTGACAGTGGATTGAAAGATGACACCATGCCCTATGCAGTGTGATTTTTTTTCCGTGGCCTATGTTTGCGAAGACGCTCTCTGATTGGCTAGCCGCGTACAGCGAAGACCCTCTCTGATTGGTTTAGCGCCGAAGGGTCTCTTCCGCCTAACCTTAACCCTAACTAACCTTAACCCTAACTCTAAGCATAACCCACTTCGAAAGAGGGCCAAAGCATAACCACTTTGAAGCAGAGAATATATATGTACAAGGCGGAAGAGACCCTTCGGCGCTAAACCAATCAGAGAGGGTCTTCGCTGTACGCGGCTAGCCAATCAGAGAGCGTCTTCGCAAACATAGGCTACGGAAAAAAATCACGCCCTATGCAGGAAGATAAAAAAATATGTAGGAGTGTAAAAAGTACCCAGAAATTATACTTAAGTGAAAGTATGGGTACTGTCTCAAAATCTGACTCAAGTAAAAGTCAGAGTATCTGGCTAAAAACACACTTGAGTAAAAGTCAAAAAGTCCTACTTTTAAATGTACTTAAGTACTAAAAAGTAAAAGTAATTTTTAATTTTTTTTAAAGGATTCCATCATCGGCCAAGTTTTCATTTTAACTATACATTGCACCAGGTGAGTTAGTTGAAGAGGTGAGCCAATTAGTGAAATCATCAGCTGGTGTTTAGGCAAGGCTGGAATGAAACCAAGCATACACTCTGCCCACAATGGAATGTGTTCTGCGATAGACAATGCTGAAATGAAAGAACAGAGGACATTTAATTTAATAATGTCATTTATCAGCTATCTGTGATAGGAGTGCAGATGTTTCTGCACTCCCTGCAAGAAGAATCACATATTAGTTGTTTTTCATGAGTGGGATTCATCCAAAAGCTGAGATAAGAGTGTTCTTCATTACTGGAAAAGATTCACTCGGAGGCGCTTTAACAATGGATCACTAGAAGGCTTGCCAGGGGCAAGGAATTTAACAGTCAGTTAACTGAGGAATTTAACAGTCAGTTTTCCAAACACCCCACCCCACACATCAATCCCCACCACATCCCCATCCAAGACACACACCCTGTCTTGTCACTGAGTCTATTCTTCTGATAGCAGGTGTTTAATCAAAGATCCCGCTTTCTAGTCTTGCACAAGGACCAATCAGCATGGGTATGGGCGGGTTCATTTTCCATTGATGGGGATTTGATTGGCTGTTTACCTGCGGTCGCAGGATTAATAACGTTAGTTTGACCAGATAAACAATTCAAAAATACTCATTAAAATGGTTGGACCTGCAAGATTTGTACTTTGTACTTTGTAGGTCTGCATTTTAAATGTAAGGAGTAAAAAGTATGTTTTTTTTCTCTGAAATGTAATGGAGTAAAAGTACAAAGTATACAAACCTAATAATACTCAAGTAAAGTACAAATCCCCCAAAACAGTACTTAAGTATTGTAACGAAGTACAATTACTCAAGTACTTTACACCCCTGTATGTATGTATATTTGGCATGATAAATTACTTTCTGTGGTAATACGTTTCTGTGGTAATACGTGCGCTTCCTGAGAGTTTAATCTGCAGAGGAAAACAGTGGTTAATTTATAACCCTATTTATATGATTACTGGCAAAGTGTCTGGCCAGACCCTTTGCCAGTAATCATATAACTAGGGTTATAAAATAACCAACGTTATATTTCATACTGGCTCATGATGCTCATGTGGTGCTTTTTACACACATATTCATTGTGGTCTTTTCTCTGGTTTCTATGTCAAGGTTTCTGTTTTATAATTTTCTTTGGTCATCGGGGGGTACATTGATCAGGGCTTCGCACTTACTCTGCCCATTAGTCCAATAAGCGAACCAAACTGTGCCCGCAGATCGTAAAGGCTCACTCAACAGAGGTGAAAACAGTGTAATACTCACCGTGTGACGCTACACTCTCCATACACCAGCAGTTAGGCAAACTAACGGGATGGGGGGGACCTCCAACACTGAGGACAGCATGATTATATGCTACAGGTGGTGGGCGGGGCCTGGTCAGTGATAGACAGGTGGTGGGCGGGGCCCTGGTCAGTGATAGACAGGTGATGGGCGGGGCCCTGGTCAGTGATAGACAGGTGGTGGGCGGGGCCTGGTCAGTGATAGACAGGTGGTGGGCGGGGCCCTGGTCAGTGATAGACAGGTGGTGGGTGGGGCCTGGTCAGTGATAAGACAGGTGGTGGGCGGGGCCCTGGTCAGTGATAGACAGGTGATGGGCGGGGCCCTGGTCAGTGATAGACAGGTGGTGGGGGCGGGGCCCTGGTCAGTGATAGACAGGTGGTGGGCGGGGCCTTGGTCAGTGATAGACAGGTGGTGGGCGGGGCCCTGGTCAGTGATAGACAGGTGATGGGCGGGGCCTGGTCAGTGATAGACAGGTGGTGGGCGGGGCCCTGGTCAGTGATAGACAGGTGGTGGGCGGGGCCCTGGTCAGTGATAGACAGGTGATGGGCGGGGCCCTGGTCAGTGATAGACAGGTGGTGGGCGGGGCCCTGGTCAGTGATAGACAGGTGATGGGCGGGGCCCTGGTCAGTGATAGACAGGTGGTGGGCGGGGCCCTGGTCAGTGATAGACAGGTGGTGGGCGGGGCCCTGGTCAGTGATAGACAGGTGGTGGGCGGGGCCCTGGTCAGTGATAGACAGGTGGTGGGCGGGGCCCTGGTCAGTGATAGACAGGTGGTGGGCGGGGCCTGGTCAGTGATAGACAGGTGGTGGGCGGGGCCCTGGTCAGTGATAGACAGGTGGTGGGCGGGGCCTTGGTCAGTGATAGACAGGTGGTGGGCGGGGCCCTGGTCAGTGATAGACAGGTGATGGGCGGGGCCCTGGTCAGTGATAGACAGGTGGTGGGCGGGGCCCTGGTCAGTGATAGACAGGTGATGGGCGGGGCCCTGGTCAGTGATAGACAGGTGGTGGGCGGGGCCCTGGTCAGTGATAGACAGGTAGACAGATAGACGGCATGATTATATGATAGACGCATGCGTAGTCCAATAGGCAAAATAGTTATTGGCAGTTTTGTTTTGGCAGTCTGAGAGTTGTATGTTGAGTTTTTTTTTTTGTGGAGGACATCTGCAGTTTTGCAGGATTTTTTGAGAAAGCGTGGCACTTGAGACAAAACACCCGATATCCTATATAATTGTATATGAATTCCTCTTGTTTCTTTGTTTACATACATTGCTTACGGCTTGTGTTATATTACGTTTTATTGTATTTTCTTTTTTTTTGTGGCCATCTTGGTCTATATAACCTATTGTCAATGTCATCATTTGTCAAGTAATTTATATACTTATTGTTTATGTGTCTTGTAAGCCCATATGGGCTGGGCATACTGTACACCTGTATGTAAGAAAAAAAAAAAAAAAAAAAAAAAATCAAATTAAAGAAAATCAATATTGGTGTACTACTGCCCCCTACAGGCCAGTCTGGGAGGTCATGTTCGTCTGATGATAACCGGAGCCGCTCCCGTCTCCCCGACTGTCTTAACGTTCCTACGAGCTGCGCTGGGCTGTCAGGTAATACATCCCATAATGATGCATATCATCTCCATCTCCGAGCAGATGCTGGTCACGGTGAATTATGTTTAATACGTGTCGTGTCGTGTCGTGTCAGTTCTACGAGGGCTACGGGCAGACGGAGTGCACAGCCGGCTGCACCATGACCATGCCTGGGGACTGGAGCGCTGGTGAGGGCACACACACACACACACACACACACACACACACACACACACACACACACACACACACATACACATGCAGTGAGTATCGATTTTCGAATATTCAAGTAGTCGTGAAATGATAAAAAAAATCTATTTAGTTTTGATTATCCTAAATAATATCACAATATTAAAGGCAGAATACTGGAGTACCCTAAATAATATCACAATATTAAAGGCAGAATACTGGAGTACCCTGAATAATATCACAATATTAAAGACAGAATACTGGAGTACCCTGAATAATATCACAATATTAAAGACAGAATACTGGAGTACCCTGAATAATATCACAATATTAAAGACAGAATACTGGAGTACCCTGAATAATATCACAATATTTACCACAGCATAATGCAGATCTGACTGTCTATTCTTCTGATAGCAGGTGTTTAATCAAAGATCCCCGCTTTCTAGTGTTGCACAAGGACCAATCAGCATGGGTATGGGCGGGTTCATTTTCTATTGATGGGGATTTGATTGGCTGTTTACCTGCGGTCGCAGGATTAATAACGTTAACATTAGTTCGGCCAGAGAAACAATTCAAATATACTAATTAAAATGGTTGGACCTGTGAGATTTGTACTTTGTACTTTGTAGGTCTGCATTTTAAATGTAAGGAGTAAAAAGTATGTTTATTTCCCCTGAAATGTAATGGAGTAAAAGTACAAAGTATGCAAACCTAATAATACTCGAGTAAAGTACAAATCCCCCAAAACAGTACTTAAGTATTGTAACAAAGTACAGTTACTCAAGTACTTTACACCCCTGCAGGCTCTTCTGACTTGGAGTCGGAGCCAGAGCCTATCGCACAAAAAAAGGCCAAAATATATACCTTTCGGAAGGAATGGCTGGTTCAATTTCCCTGGCTCCGCTACGATAAAGGGACAAACAGTATGGTTTGCATGTATTGCAAGGAGTGTGGTCCTAATATGGCTGGCAGTACTACGTTTGCTGTCAGATCATAAACATTCAGAATAGAAACATTAAAAAAGCATAGTGTCTCCAAAAAACACATAGTGTGTCGTGACTGGTGTGTTGCCAGCACATCAACAGTGCCTCTCCACGAAGCGTTTCAGCGCCAGACGGCGGCAAATAGAAAAAGCGAGGAGGAAGAAATGAAAATTTAATTCAACACTGCTTATAACCTCGCAAAAGAAGAGCTGGCGTTTACTAAATTCAGATCACCCTGAAGAAAAAAAAAACGGCTTAACGCCAACCCGACGTACAGCAACGACACTGCCTGGGCCCAGTCCATAGGAGTGATTGCAGACACATTAAAAAAGAAGACGTCCCTTCAGATCGCGGAGCGACTGGGAGACCCAGAAAACTCCTTTAAAAAAAAAAACAGCTAAAAACACACATGTTCAGACTGGCTTTTGGTCATATATACAGTAGGCATCCTTTGTCCTCAATGTTCCTATAGTTTTTATTTATTGACTGATTATTTTATTTAAATTATTTTTATTTTATTTTATTTGGTTCACTGTTTTTAACTCATTCCCCGCCAACACACGAACGTATGCATGAAAAAAGTATCTCTTTTTTGCATGTTCGACGGAAGAAAGTCACTGTCATATGACTATAGTATTGTCTCCATAGCTACCGGTATAATAGAGAATATAGATATAGCTCTACAAACAAGGTGACGCACTCCTATCTTTAAAGCGTGGCCTAGCTAGAATGGGACCAGGCTAATCCCTGGCGCTGAATGAGTTAACTGCCGTCTGTTATTGTTGTCATTTATTTCAGATTTATTTGACATGTTATGCTGTGAAGGGTGCAGTCATTCATTCATATCAGGGATGCCTCAGAAAGGTACAGTTTTAAAGAGCGGTTGTGTCTCCTCCCCAGGTCACCTAACACTAACCCTAACCCTCCCCAGGTCACCTAACACTAACCCTAACCCTCCCCAGGTCACCTAACACTAACCCTAACCCTCCCCAGGTCACGTCGGAGCTCCTCTGCCCTGCAACACTGTGAAGCTGGTGGACGTGGCGGAGATGAACTACCTGGCAGCTAATGGAGAGGGAGAGGTGGGGGCACACACACACACACACACACACACACACACACACACACACACATACACACACACACACACACACACACACACACACACACAGCTGTTTCCCCGAAGCCTGTTTTTGGGATTCGAACTTCGTCAGGGTTTTCCGAACGGACGTTCGAACCTTCGTTTTTAATTAATTTTTTTTTTTTTTTTTTTATATCCTCAAACTAAATCCTCAATTTGAATAAAGTGATTACTCAGATAAAATTTGTCTTTATTTATTTTTTATTAAATCAACTTTCTTTAATGAATATAACTCATCAGTTTTAATACTATAATATTAGTGTAGCAGCCTAATCTTTATCTGCAACTGTGAAGAAAACCCCCATTGGTTTAAACAGAATGAATAAAGACAAAATATATATAAAAAAAATATATATATATTATTAAAAATGTTTATGTTGATTTAGAATTCGAATGCCTGCCAACGTAATGAACGAAGGTTCGAACGTTTAGGCTCAGCCCTAACACACACACACACACAATGCACACACACACACACACACACATTTTAAATGTTTATTTATGTCCACATACACAGAAGTCCTCATACAAAGGACATAAACAATGCGAGTGCAATCAGAAAATTATGAAGAACAGTCAGGTACAAGGTGCATGGGCGGCAGAATCATGGGTAAAGGTAACAGCGCCTCCTCCAAATTGAGCGGCTTCCTATAATAGCTGATACTGAGCAGTACCTGGCTAACTGCTTGGCCTTCCTTTTGGGGAGACCGGCTATGTGTAGGCCCCTCACAACCAACTTGTGCACATGATGCCCTAGGCTGCCAAAGATAAAAACTAGAAGATTACATCTGTAGCCTACAGTAGCTGTGAGATGGTCTGCTGTAGCTGTTGGTATTTCAGCATTTTGGTTAGAAAGGCTTCTTCTAAGCTGTAATCAAAAGTACAGCCACACACACACACACACACACACACACACACACACCTACACACACACACCTACACACACACCTACACACACACACACACACACACAGCGTAACTAGTAAGAGTAGGTAAGGGATACTGTATGTACAGATATATAAAAGGGATTAGGTTAGGGCTGAAGCTACAAGCTTGTAAATGCCCTAACACAGTGCATCATCTTAAATGTATCTTCGTTATCAACCAAAACAAATAATAAGATAATAATAAACGATCAAAATCAAATCAATAAATTTTTTTTACAGTTGATCTAATAAATTTTCAAAACAAATTGATTTTTTTTTTGATCCACTTTTTCTCCCATTTTTCTATATTTTTCTCCCATCCCAATTTCGTATCATCCAATTCAACCCTCCCCTGTCACGAACGCTGTTTCTTGCCTCCCACAAGCCGGCTGCAATGTGGACTAAGTCATACATAGCACAAGTCCCCTCCGGTACTTGAGGTAACAGCAGTCGCATCTTTTCACATGCGCAGCTCGACCTCTCAGTGTCGAGGAGTAACGCGTGGGAGGCTCACGCTGCCCCCGACACTTCCTGATTCTACTGCGCAGGCGCACCAACCGACTTGTAGGAGTCGCTTGTTCACAACGTTCGATCCCCACCCTTCAGTTTTCCCTCCCCGTAATACGGCCAATGTGTATTACTGCGGACGACCAGCCAAACTGAAAAACAATGTGGAGAGCTGGATTCGAACACGCGAATCCTAGCGTCTCCACACTGGTGGCGAGTGCCTTAGACCACTACACCACCTAGCCGCCCCAAAACAAATTGATTAGATCAATTGTTCAAACATTTTATTGATTTGATTTTGATTGTTAATTATTATATTTTTTTTTTGTCTTATACATTGATTGCTGGCCGCTTATGCTGTTTTTAGACTATGGTCTTGTTTATATATATATATATATATATATATATATATATATATATATATATATATATATAAAGGACTACAACATATGATGTACATCATGCCAGTTAGGGTACATTGTGTAATACTGTTTATCTTTACTCTGACTCATAGTATAATATTCAGATTCACATTCTTTATTACCTATATTTATTAACTTATAGGGGTGTAACGGTACGCGGATACGTACTGTACCGCGTCAATGTGGTCCTCCGGTACAGTACGGGCTGTGCACCGTACGATTACAACGGTATGGTCAACCTTTTTTTGCGGAACTTAAATCCCCCCGGCCCCACGTAATTTATCAACAACACTGCGGTCTGCTGTGAGCATTATAAAACAAACGTGTGTTTAACCGACCGTGAATTAAAGTGTCAATGCTATTTGTCATTTTAACAGCAGATACTTTCTTAAATGCCATCCTCCCGAGAGAGGGGTGTTGACGGGGAGCTTGCTGGTGTTATTTAGCATTGAACAGCTAACCGAAGGGGAGCTCCCATAGCTCACCGCATATCTCGGTGCCATTTCTGCGTCGGGGAAAACCGTGCTCGTCACGGATCTGGGGGACACGAGTTCGATTCCCGGACCCGCCGTCATTTCTCAGAATGTCTTCCCCTGCTCTACATCCCATTTCAACCTGTTTCTGTCGGTCATGCTTGACCAGAAAAGCGATAAACGCTAAAAAATAAAGTAAAAAAAAAAAAAAAAAAAACAGCTAACCGAAAGCTAGCATTAACTAACATTAAAGGTTTAGCCATAACGTTACCTTGGCTAACGTTGGGGCTATTCATAATCCAGCAATAATGGCTGCAGACCTGCAAGCAAAGTACAGCAAGTTGGCAAAGGAGTATTCCAACGTAAATCACATTTTCACCAGTAACGTTAGTCTTTCCATCTCTCGGTAGCTCCTGCTAGCTAACCTAGCTCACGTTAGAGTCATCGTCACTGAACCACCTCGCGTACAGAATTAATGACATGTTGCGGACAGCCATATCGGTGACAATGTTTAGCTTTTAGTGCCAAATGATAAGAGTCTGAGGCGGAGTCTCAAAAGAGAATGTTGAATATTTATTGTGCAAAAATCATTCACAACAGATCCTCTATGCTACATCAACGGAGCCTTGTAGACCGAGTAGGGTATATCTGCAGAGCCACTGGGTAGCGAGTGCAACACTGTGTAATGTCCGTGTGTGGATCATTGGAGTAGGGTATATCTGCAGTGCTGCAGCCCCATACTCATTGTATAGATTTGTATTAGTATCATTAATCAATCACCTGTTGTTGAATAAATACCATTACTTTCTAGTTATTACTAAAAAACAGTATATATAAAACAGTAGCTGTATAAAAAAAAAAAGTATAATTTATATTAAAAAAAAAAAAAAACTGTACCGAAAAAATACCGAACCGTGACTTCAAAACCGAGGTACGTACCGAACCGTGGATTTTGTGTACCGTTACACCCCTATAACTTATAATATAACCGATAGGGCATACAGAGACCCTCATCGGCACCTGATTATTTTTCTCATATTTTTATATTCAGAGTTAATTATATTGTTTACATTGTTTATTTTTTTCTCTTTTTATATCCAGATAACATTGTATCGCCTATGTGTATGTCTTTCTGCTATCACCCTGCCCGTACCTGTACCTCCCCCCTCCCCCCTCCCCCATGCTGCTATGACGCCCGAATGTCCCCCAAGGTGATCAATAAAGAAGTATCTCATCTTAAAGTGTCTGTGTGTGTGTGTGTGTGTGTGTGTGCGTGTGCCTCTGTGTGTGTGTGTAGGTGTGTGTGAAGGGCCCCAATGTGTTCCAGGGGTATCTGAAGGACCCCGAGAAGACCCAGGAGACCATCGACTCCGACGGCTGGGTTCACACTGGAGACATCGGGAAATGGCTGCCGGTCAGTTGAACTAACATTCTGTTCTGTTGAAGGTAGAATCTGTAGGGGCGGCTAAGTGGCGCAGTGGGCAAGGCACTCGCCACCAACGCAGGAGATGCTGGGTTCGAGCCCAGCTCTCGGTGTTGCTACCAGCTTGGCTGGTCGTTCATACTAACACAATTGGCAGTATTAGGGGGTGGGAAGCCGGTGGGTGGGGATCGGACGTTGTGGACAGCGACTCCTACAGGTCGGTTGGTGCGCCTGCGCAGCAGAATCAGGAAGCGACGGGGGCAGCGTGTCCCTCCCACGCGTTACTCCTCGCCACTCTGAGAGATCGCGCTGTTCAGGTGAAAAGATGCGACGGCTGCCTCCTCGAGTACCAGAGGGGACACGTGATGCAAGGCTTTGTCCACATTGCAGCCGACCAGTGGGAGGCATGGTCTAACAACGTTCGAGACAGGGGAGGGTAGAATTGGACGATATGAAATTGGGGAGGGGAGAAAAATTGAAAATGGGAGAAAAAGTAGATACAAAAAAATTAAGTCGAATCTGTAACGTCACCAAACTAACATTCTGTTCTGTTAAAGGTAGAGTCTGTAACGTCACCAAACTAACATTCTGTTCTGTTAAAGGTAGAGTCTGTAACGTCACCAAACTAACATTCTGTTCTGTTAAAGGTAGAGTCTGTAACGTCACCAAACTAACATTCTGTTCTGTTAAAGGTAGAGTCTGTAACGCCACCGAACAGTCAAATAATAACAATAACTTTGTTTTATATAGTGCCTTTCAGAAGACCCACGGTCGCTTTACATAGGGGGGAGAAAATAACAAAAGTAACAAACATGGTGGACAGACACAACATACAAAGTGAGAAATTAGGGGTTAAAGGCCAAGTTGAAGAGGTGGGTTTTGAGGAGTTTTTTTTTTAATGAGTCCAGATTATTTCAAACTAACATTCTGTTCTGTTAAAGGTAGAATCTGCAACAATAACAAGTACTACCCTAAAGAAGAATGAAACATATTAATGAATGGAAATGAAATTCTCCAAGTTTCAAATTCTCTTTTAGGAGTTATTGTAGATGAAGGTTTAAATTGGCATAACCACCATTGATAATGTCTGCAAAAAAAAGGGTCCGTCCCATGATCCATCCATAACCTTGTATTATAGCTTTTTATTTATATTAGAGTGTCTGGTCAGTAACATGGGTCTCCCAGTCCCTCCACTCTGCAGTAAACAGTCATCACTGATATAGAGTGTCTGGTCAGTAACATGGGTCTCTCAGTCCCTCCACTCTGCAGTAAACAGTCATCACTGATATAGTGTCTGGTCAGTAACATGGGTCTCCCAGTCCCTCCGCTCTGCAGTAAGCAGCCATCACTGATACAGAAAATGTATTTCCTGGTATCCCGTTCCCACTTTATCCAATCAGGAGAGAGAACCCTGGATATTCTACTTATTTCAAGAAATCTTGTCGAGACAGATTTGCTTACTGCCCTGGCATAATATTTCACTTGTTTCAAGAACATATTTGCTTTAAACTAAGTTATATTTCTTAGTTGGAGTTCTCTCTCCTGATTGAATAAAGTGGAAACTGGATTCCAGAACATTTATTTTCTGTTTACTGCAGAGTGGAGAGACTGGGGAGACCCATGTTACTGACCAGACACTCTGTATCAGTGAGGGCTGTCAGAATGTAGAGCTATTATTTTAACCAATACTCAACAATCTTTATATAAAGAACATACTGGAGACATCAGGAAATGGCTGTCGGTCAGTCAAACGGACTGAAGATGCATTGATAACATTTTAGAAAATGTATCAATCATTCAGCTGTGTGACCATCTGTCTTATCTGTGTGTCTGTGTGTCTGTCTGTCTGTCTGTCTGTCTGTCTGCCTCTCTGCCTCGTGTCTGTCTGTCTTCTGTCTGTCTGCCTGTCTGTCTGGCTGTGTGTCTGTCTGTCTGTCTGTGTGACTGTCTGCCTGTCTGTCTGTCTGTCTGTGTGACTGTGTGTCTGTCTGTCTGGCTGTGTGTCTGTCTGTCTGTCTGTGTGACTGTGTGCGTGTGTCTGTGTGTGCGTGTGTGTGTGTGTGCAGAATGGCACCCTGAAGATTGTGGACAGGAAGAAGCACATCTTCAAGCTGGCGCAGGGAGAGTACATCGCTCCCGAGAAGATCGAGAACATCTACATCAGGAGTGACTCTGCGGTGCAGGTCTTCGTCCACGGAGACAGTCTACAGGTAGGAGACAGTCTACAGGTAGGAGGAGACAGTCTACAGGTAGGAGACAGTCTACAGGTAGGAGGAGACAGTCTACAGGTAGGAGACAGTCTACAGGTAGGAGAGAGACAGTCTACAGGTAGGAGACAGTCTACAGGGGGGAGACAGTCTACACTACAGGTAGGAGACAGTCTACAGGTAGGAGACAGTGTACAGGAGACGATTGTAGAGCATGATGGCTACTGGCAGGAAGGACTGGCTGAGGCAGTTAGTGGTATGTCAGGGGGGGATGAGTCTATGGCTGAACGTGCTCCTCATAGAGGGGGTGGGAGGGGTTCTCATCCTGGCTAGCTCCTCATAGAGGCGGTGGGAGGGGTTCTCATCCTGGCTAGCTCCTCATAGAGGCGGTGGGAGGGGTTCTCATCCTGGCTAGCTCCTCATAGAGGCGGTGGGAGGGGTTCTCATCCTGGCTAGCTCCTCATAGAGGCGGTGGGAGGGGTTCTCATCCTGGCTAGCTCCTCATAGAGGCGGTGGGAGGGGTTCTCATCCTGGCTAGCTCCTCATAGAGGCGGTGGGAGGGGTTCTCATCCTGGCTAGCTCCTCATAGAGGCGGTGGGAGGGGTTCTCATCCTGGCTAGCTCCTCATAGAGGCGGTGGGAGGGGTTCTCATCCTGGCTAGCTCCTCATAGAGGGGGTGGGAGGGGTTCTCATCCTGGCTAGCTCCTCATAGAGGGGGTGGGAGGGGTTCTCATCCTGGCTAGCTCCTCATAGAGGGGGTGGGAGGGGTTCTCATCCTGGCTAGCTGCTCATAGAGGGGGTGGGAGGGGTTCTCATCCTGGCTAGCTGCTCATAGAGGGGGTGGGAGGGGTTCTCATCCTGGCTACGGTAGCTCCTCATAGAGGGGGTGGGAGGGGTTCTCATCCTGGCTAGCTCCTCATAGAGGGGGTGGGAGGGGTTCTCATCCTGGCTACGGTAGCTCCTCATAGAGGGGGTGGGAGGGGTTCTCATCCTGGCTAGCTCCTCAAAGAGGGGGTGGGAGGGGTTCTCATCCTGGCTAGCTCCTCATAGAGGGGGTGGGAGGGGTTCCCATCTTAGCTAGCTCCTCATAGAGGGGGTGGGAGGGGTTCTCATCCTGGCTAGCTCCCCATAGAGGGGGTGGGAGGGGTTTTCATCCTG
>NW_028172454.1:0-1000 GCF_963971535.1 Notolepis coatsorum
GCCTGCCTCACGTTAGTGCTGCAAACTCTCTCTGAGCTCCATTGGGGAAATACCGCCCCCTATCGTCTCTCCCTGTGGTACTGCACCCCTTTGGAATGGATTGAATGAAACGCATGGGGGGGGGGGGGGATCCTGCTTCCTCATTTTACTTCTCAGACAAGTCACCCGAGAGGATCGGATTCATTGCCGAGCCCCAGAACAGCGTGGAATACATATTTTCAGTACCCAGCGTTGGATCAATAAACGCGATCGATATTTGGAATGGCGATCAGGAATTGGAATAACATCTGATCTGAGGTAAGGAATCTATTTGACCAGTCTTAGGATAATCAGAGCTTTTTCACAGAGATACAACGGGGCCCTGTGTGTTGTGCTGATCAGGAAATGAGATAATCGATTTTCAGCCCGCTTCTATAGCGTGCATAAGTACACATATACTATCGTTAATCTAGCGTTTATTTGAAAACGATTCATAAATAGGCCGAAAAATGACTGTTTTTTGTGTATTCCAGAATATTCCAGTAAAGTGGGATTATCACAGAATCTTTATATTTTCCTGAAACTTTCAAAAAACTAGCGTTTTTCAAAATGGTATAAAACGGAAATGAACAGACAAATGAGGCCGGACACGTTTTCTTTAAACAAGTCAAGAAGAAACATCACAATAAGTCAAGAACAAAACAAAAACACCATAAAGTCCAACAAATTTAAAATAAATGCAAAATAAATGCAACACTCCCAGACGGTAAGGAAAAACTCACTAAAACCTAGCAATAGGAAAAAATGCACCACAGGCAATGTGAAGGAGAGAAACCTTAGAAGGGCCAGGTTTCCTGCAACACAACATTTGCTTCATCCAGGGTTTCCACTGTAATCATAAGACCTTTTGAATATACAAACGGTAAATCCATATAACCAGCTATATTTTATGTAAATAAATTCAACATAACATGCCAAATTAAGGTAATCGCTAGCTTATATATTAGCTGCTGAAGGTAAT
>NW_028172453.1:0-10000 GCF_963971535.1 Notolepis coatsorum
AGAGGGCAGTAAGAGAGAGAGAGAGAGAGAGAGAGAGAGAGAGAGAGAGAGGGCAGTAAGAGAGAGAGAGAGAGAGAGAGAGGGCAGTAAGAGAGGAGAGAGAGAGAGGGCAGTAAGAGAGGAGAGAGAGAGAGGGCAGTAAGAGAGAGAGAGAGAGAGAGAGAGGGCAGTAAGAGAGAGAGAGAGAGAGAGAGAGGGCAGTAAGAGAGGAGAGAGAGAGGGCAGTAAGAGAGGAGAGAGAGAGGGCAGTAAGAGAGAGAGAGAGAGAGAGAGAGGGCAGTAAGAGAGGAGAGAGAGAGGGCAGTAAGAGAGGAGAGAGAGAGAGAGGGCAGTAAGAGAGGAGAGAGAGAGAGGGCAGTAAGAGAGGAGAGAGAGAGGGCAGTAAGAGAGGAGAGAGAGAGAGGGCAGTAAGAGAGGAGAGAGAGAGAGAGGGCAGTAAGAGAGGAGAGAGAGAGAGAGGGCAGTAAGAGAGGAGAGAGAGAGAGAGGGCAGTAAGAGAGGAGAGAGAGAGAGAGAGGGCAGTAAGAGAGGAGAGAGAGAGAGGAGGGCAGTAAGAGAGGAGAGAGAGAGAGAGGGCAGTAAGAGAGGAGAGAGAGAGAGAGAGGGCAGTAAGAGAGGAGGAGAGAGAGAGAGAGGGCAGTAAGAGAGGAGAGAGAGAGAGAGAGGGCAGTAAGAGAGGAGAGAGAGAGAGAGGGCAGTAAGAGAGGAGAGAGAGAGAGAGGGCAGTAAGAGAGGAGAGAGAGAGAGAGGGCAGTAAGAGAGGAGAGAGAGAGAGAGGGCAGTAAGAGAGGAGAGAGAGAGAGAGGGCAGTAAGAGAGGAGAGAGAGAGAGAGGGCAGTAAGAGAGGAGAGAGAGAGAGAGGGCAGTAAGAGAGGAGAGAGAGAGAGAGGGCAGTAAGAGAGGAGAGAGAGAGAGAGGGCAGTAAGAGAGGAGAGAGAGAGAGAGGGCAGTAAGAGAGGAGAGAGAGAGAGAGGGCAGTAAGAGAGGAGAGAGAGAGAGAGGGCAGTAAGAGAGGAGAGAGAGAGAGAGGGCAGTAAGAGAGGAGAGAGAGAGAGAGGGCAGTAAGAGAGGAGAGAGAGAGAGGGCAGTAAGAGAGAGAGAGAGAGAGAGAGGGCAGTAAGAGAGAGAGAGAGAGAGAGAGAGAGGGCAGTAAGAGAGGAGAGAGAGAGAGAGGGCAGTAAGAGAGGAGAGAGAGAGAGAGGGCAGTAAGAGAGGAGAGAGAGAGAGAGGGCAGTAAGAGAGAGAGAGAGAGAGAGGGCAGTAAGAGAGAGAGAGAGAGAGAGGGCAGTAAGAGAGGAGAGAGAGAGAGAGGGCAGTAAGAGAGGAGAGAGAGAGAGAGGGCAGTAAGAGAGGAGAGAGAGAGAGGGCAGTAAGAGAGAGAGAGAGAGAGAGGGCAGTAAGAGAGGAGAGAGAGAGAGAGGGCAGTAAGAGAGGAGAGAGAGAGAGAGGGCAGTAAGAGAGGAGAGAGAGAGAGAGGGCAGTAAGAGAGGAGAGAGAGAGAGAGGGCAGTAAGAGAGGAGAGAGAGAGAGAGGGCAGTAAGAGAGGAGAGAGAGAGAGAGGGCAGTAAGAGAGGAGAGAGAGAGAGAGGGCAGTAAGAGAGGAGAGAGAGAGAGAGAGGGCAGTAAGAGAGGAGAGAGAGAGAGGGCAGTAAGAGAGGAGAGAGAGAGAGAGGGCAGTAAGAGAGGAGAGAGAGAGAGAGGGCAGTAAGAGAGGAGAGAGAGAGAGAGGGCAGTAAGAGAGGAGAGAGAGAGAGAGGGCAGTAAGAGAGGAGAGAGAGAGAGAGGGCAGTAAGAGAGGAGAGAGAGAGAGAGGGCAGTAAGAGAGGAGAGAGAGAGAGAGGGCAGTAAGAGAGGAGAGAGAGAGAGAGGGCAGTAAGAGAGGAGAGAGAGAGAGAGGGCAGTAAGAGAGGAGAGAGAGAGAGAGGGCAGTAAGAGAGGAGAGAGAGAGAGAGGGCAGTAAGAGAGAGAGAGAGAGAGAGGGCAGTAAGAGAGGAGAGAGAGAGAGGGCAGTAAGAGAGGAGAGAGAGAGAGAGGGCAGTAAGAGAGGAGAGAGAGAGAGAGGGCAGTAAGAGAGGAGAGAGAGAGAGAGGGCAGTAAGAGAGGAGAGAGAGAGAGAGGGCAGTAAGAGAGGAGAGAGAGAGAGAGGGCAGTAAGAGAGGAGAGAGAGAGAGAGGGCAGTAAGAGAGGAGAGAGAGAGAGAGGGCAGTAAGAGAGGAGAGAGAGAGAGAGGGCAGTAAGAGAGGAGAGAGAGAGAGAGGGCAGTAAGAGAGGAGAGAGAGAGAGAGGGCAGTAAGAGAGGAGAGAGAGAGAGAGGGCAGTAAGAGAGGAGAGAGAGAGAGAGGGCAGTAAGAGAGGAGAGAGAGAGAGAGGGCAGTAAGAGAGGAGAGAGAGAGAGAGGGCAGTAAGAGAGGAGAGAGAGAGAGAGGGCAGTAAGAGAGGAGAGAGAGAGAGGGCAGTAAGAGAGGAGAGAGAGAGAGGGCAGTAAGAGAGGAGAGAGAGAGAGAGGGCAGTAAGAGAGGAGAGAGAGAGAGAGGGCAGTAAGAGAGGAGAGAGAGAGAGAGGGCAGTAAGAGAGAGAGAGAGAGAGAGAGGGCAGTAAGAGAGGAGAGAGAGAGAGAGGGCAGTAAGAGAGGAGAGAGAGAGAGAGGGCAGTAAGAGAGGAGAGAGAGAGAGAGAGGGCAGTAAGAGAGAGAGAGAGAGAGAGAGGGCAGTAAGAGAGGAGAGAGAGAGAGAGGGCAGTAAGAGAGGAGAGAGAGAGAGAGGGCAGTAAGAGAGGAGAGAGAGAGAGAGGGCAGTAAGAGAGAGAGAGAGAGAGAGAGGGCAGTAAGAGAGGAGAGAGAGAGAGAGGGCAGTAAGAGAGGAGAGAGAGAGAGAGGGCAGTAAGAGAGGAGAGAGAGAGAGAGGGCAGTAAGAGAGAGAGAGAGAGAGAGGGCAGTAAGAGAGAAGAGAGAGAGAGAGGGCAGTAAGAGAGAGAGAGAGAGAGAGGGCAGTAAGAGAGAGAGAGAGAGAGAGGGCAGTAAGAGAGGAGAGAGAGAGAGAGGGCAGTAAGAGAGGAGAGAGAGAGAGGGCAGTAAGAGAGGAGAGAGAGAGAGAGAGGGCAGTAAGAGAGAGAGAGAGAGAGAGAGGGCAGTAAGAGAGGAGAGAGAGAGAGAGGGCAGTAAGAGAGAGAGAGAGAGAGAGAGGGCAGTAAGAGAGAAGAGAGAGAGAGAGGGCAGTAAGAGAGAGAGAGAGAGAGAGAGGGCAGTAAGAGAGAGAGAGAGAGAGGGCAGTAAGAGAGAGAGAGAGAGAGAGGGCAGTAAGAGAGGAGAGAGAGAGAGAGAGAGCAGTAAGAGAGGAGAGAGAGAGAGAGGGCAGTAAGAGAGGAGAGAGAGAGAGAGGGCAGTAAGAGAGAGAGAGAGAGAGAGGGCAGTAAGAGAGAGAGAGAGAGAGAGGGCAGTAAGAGAGGAGAGAGAGAGAGAGGGCAGTAAGAGAGAGAGAGAGAGAGAGGGCAGTAAGAGAGGAGAGAGAGAGAGAGGGCAGTAAGAGAGGAGAGAGAGAGAGAGAGGGCAGTAAGAGAGAGAGAGAGAGAGGGCAGTAAGAGAGAAGAGAGAGAGAGAGAGAGGGCAGTAAGAGAGGAGAGAGAGAGAGAGAGAGAAGTGTAGAGACTCGGAGCAGAGTAGAGCAGAGCCCGGGGCTCGAGCCTGCGGTGTTAATCACCGTCTGAGAGGCCGCCTCGCTCCTCATTAGGCATAACAAAAAATATTGTTTGTTTCCTGTTGGTTGTCAGTTAAGGCCATGGGTAGGTAGGCAATTTATTTAATTTTTTATTTTATTCTTTCCCACGGCGACTATGGATAGGGAATTTCTTTATTTAATTAAAATGTTCACAACAACATGGATGCATGTACTCTGCCAGCATGTTTAATATCCATAATACTAAAGGTTTGACTAAGATTTCTATGAAACTTTATTAAAAAAAAAAAAAAGAAAAAAAAAATTAAAATTTTTAACTCATAAAATATATTGGTTCACACCTAAATCGGCAGGGTCGGTCGGCAACCGGAAACAAACACCCCCCTGGAACACAGGCTGGAGGTGACAGACAGACAGGAAGGCAAGACTGTGACGTTTGCGGGATCGCGTGTGGGTTGCGTGTGTGAATCCGGGCCATGACTTGTAATTGCATGTCATTGACTCTCTCGCAAAGCAAACATTTCTGTACTTTTTTTATCCACTTTTTTCTCTCCTCTTTTTCTATTTTTTCTCCCACCCCAATTTTGTGTTGCCAATTCTCCCCTCCCCTGTCTTGAACGTTGCTCGCATATGCCCCCCACTGGTCGGTTGTAGGGAGGATAGAAGCCTTGCATCACATCCCCTCCGGTACACGAGGAGGCAGCCTGTCGCATCTTTTCACCAGACAGCGCGGACTCTCATTGGCGAGGTGTAACGCGTGGGAGGCTCACGCTGTCCCCGATACTTCCTGTCTCTGCTGTACAGGCGTCACCCAACCGACCTGTAGGAGTCGCTGTCCACAATGTCCAATCCTCACCCATCGACTTCCACCCGCTGACTCTGCCAAATGAGCCAGTATGACGGCTGGCTCAAGCCGGTGGCAATGCTGACACCCGGATTCGATACCGGAATCTCTTGCGTTGGTGACGAGCGCAATCTCCGCTACGCCACCCAGCCGCCCACATTTCTGTAATTTTAAAATATACTGATATTGTATCATAGGCAATATTGAAGTACTTGAGTAATTGTACTTTGTTACAATACTTAAGTACTGTTTTTTGGGGGATTTGTACTTTACTCAAGTATTATTAGGTTTGTATACTTGTACTTTTACTCAATTACATTTCAGAAGAAAAAAAAACGTACTCCTTACAGTACATTTAAAATGCACACCTACACGTCTAACTATTTTAATTAGTATATTTTAGGGATTTATCTGCATTAAAATGTGATATCGGAAAATATCGGTATCTGTTTTAAAAAAAATATATATTATTTTATTTTATTTTATTTTATTTTTTACATTTCTATAACCTTTATTTACCCAGGCAAGCAAGTAAGAACAAATTCTGATTTAATTTATTGTCAAAAGTATGCATAATGTTGTGTTAATTCCTGTTAATTACCTGAAATGATAAAAAATGTTGGGGGGGGGGGAACCCTGCATATATCGGTATCGGTTGATATCGGTATCGGAAATTAAGAGTTTGACAATATCGGTATATCGTTATCGGTAAAAAAGCCAATATCGAGCATCCCTAGTATATTTGTGTCTCTGGCCGAACTAACGTTAACGTTATTAATCCTGCGGCCGCACTTTATTTAAAAACAGCCAATCAAATCCCCATCAATGGAAAATGAACCCGCCCACACCCATGCTGATTGGTCCTCGTGCAAGACTAGAGAGCGGGGATCTTTGATTAAACACCTGCTATCAGAAGAATTGACGGTCAGATTTAATTTTTTTAACGTTTAAAGTACATTTAAAAGTAGAAACGTTTGGACTTTTACTCAAGTGTGCTTTTAGCCAGATACTCTGACTTTTACTTGAGTACGATTTTGAGACGGTACCCATACTTTCACTTAAGTATAATTTCTGGGTACTTTTTCCACCCCTGCCCTGATGTAGACACACTGCAGGTTTGAGGTTTGTGTCTCAGGAGGTAAACAGCCTATATGGCCTCCTACAGGGAGGTGTAGTCTGACGTCACTGGTTGTTCCACCAGTACAGGGATTTATCATTGGGAAAATGGATTATCGGCTATTGTAACAATTCTGCCCCATGGACATTGAAAAGCTTTCCATTTTTGCACAAAACGAGTTCCCTTCTATCACTAACATTATTGTTTAAGCATTTTTGGTTGAAATAAAATTTGGCAATTTTCTTTTTTTATTAATTGCGAATATTTTCATGTTGAGCTATAGATTGTGGATGAATACGCACAGAAAGGTACACCATGCAAATGTTAATGCTTTATTTGTTTTAAACGAGACGATTTAGAAATGGGCAATGGGGGGAAATACGTTGCAGTTTTCAAGATGGTGGACCGGCCGGAAACAGCGATGACGTGACCACTACACCTCCCTATAGACCAGGAAGTAACCACTACACCTCCCTATAGACCAGGAAGTAACCACTACACCTCCCTATAGACCAGGAAGTAACCACTACACCTCCCTATAGACCAGGAAGTAACCACTACACCTCCCTATAGACCAGGAAGTAACCACTACACCTCCCTATAGACCAGGAAGTAACCACTACACCTCCCTATAGACCAGGAAGTAACCACTACACCTCCCTATAGACCAGGAAGTAACCACTACACCTCCCTCTAGACCAGGAAGTAACCACTACACCTCCCTATAGACCAGGAAGTAACCACTACACCTCCCTATAGACCAGGAAGTAACCACTACACCTCCCTATAGACCAGGAAGTAACCACTACACCTCCCTATAGACCAGGAAGTAACCACTACACCTCCCTATAGACCAGGAAGTAACCACTACACCTCCCTATAGACCAGGAAGTAACCACTACACCTCCCTATAGACCAGGAAGTAACCACTACACCTCCCTATAGACCAGGAAGTAACCACTACACCTCCCTATAGACCAGGAAGTAACCACTACACCTCCCTATAGACCAGGAAGTAACCACTACACCTCCCTATTGTGCCTCCCTTGACATTCACCTCCCGTGAATGTGACTCCGTGACAGCGCCAGCCCCCGTGCGGAGAGATCAATAGGCTTGATCAGCCACACTAGTACCGCCCCCACAAGGAGCTGCCCCCTCATCTGTCCCAAGGCCTGATCCATACTGCTGCATAATCATCGCCCCCTGGTCCCCCAAGGTCAGACGACATTTACATATAGACACACAGGCCGGTACTGCCGCTGCCAGCCAAGCAGAAAATGAACCAGTCAAGCTTGAGTCACACAGTGTGTGTGTGTGTGTGTGTGTGCGTGTGTGTGTGTACGTGTGTACATGTGTACCTGTGCCTCCTCATTCTGCTTGGTCACGGGGGGTTAATTGAAAGTACTACTGAAAGTACCCCCGCCTACGCAAAACATGCGCATTCTTGAGTGTATACAGTACGTGTAGTACGCGGTGCACGTGTCACAGTGTGTGTGTGTGTGTGTGTAGTACGCGGTGCACGTGTCACAGTGTGTGTGTGTGTGTGTGTGTAGTACGCGGTGCACGTGTCACAGTGTGTGTGTGTGTGTGTGTGTAGTACGCGGTGCACGTGTCACAGTGTGTGTGTGTGTGTGTGTGTGTAGTACGCGGTGCACGTGTCACAGTGTGTGTGTGTGTGTGTGTGTAGTACGCGGTGCACGTGTCACAGTGTGTGTGTGTGTGTGTGTGTGTGTGTAGTATGCGGGTGCACGTGTCACAGTGTGTGTGTGTGTGTAGTATGCGGGTGCACGTGTCACAGTGTGTGTGTGTGTGTGTGTGTGTGTAGTACGCGGTGCACGTGTCACAGTGTGTGTGTGTGTGTGTGTAGTACGCGGTGCACGTGTCACAGTGTGTGTGTGTGTGTGTAGTATGCGGGTGCACGTGTCACAGTGTGTGTGTGTGTGTGTGTGTGTGTGTGTAGTATGCGGTGCACGTGTCACAGTGTGTGTGTGTGTGTGTGTGTGTGTGTAGTATGCGGGTGCACGTGTCACAGTGTGTGTGTGTGTGTGTGTGTGTGTGTAGTATGCGGGTGCACGTGTCACAGTGTGTGTGTGTGTGTGTGTGTGTGTAGTATGCGGGTGCACGTGTCACAGTGTGTGTGTGTGTGTGTGTGTAGTATGCGGTGCACGTGTCACAGTGTGTGTGTGTGTGTGTGTGTAGTATGCGGTGCACGTGTCACAGTGTAATAATAATAATAATAATAATAATGCAGGACCTCTTTAGAGACGTCTTTATGCAACGACATGGGACAGCGTTAGCGATCTGCATGTTTTTCCATTGGGTTTCTCTTATCAGGGAGGGGGGGGGGGGACCCTTGCGAGCACGGGGAGAACATGCAAACTCCACACAGAAAGGCCCGGGAGATCCCCCACCTGGGTAACTGGCATCATGGAAACCTGGGCCCTCATTTATCAACGTGGCGTACGCACAGATATGTGCGTAACCCGTGCGTACGATCATTTCTAAGCAAAGTGTGGGATTTATCAATTTGAACTTGTGCTTGACGTTGTGCGTATATTTAAGCACAGGTCGGACCATGCGTAGCTGGCGCCCGTTGGTAGAATATATTATTACAACAAGGAAATAAGCTTCTGTGCATTAGTTTCAACACTGGCATGTTCTGTATGAACCGTAATTCATTATAGTTCATTGTAAAATAGCAACAGTAGTGTAATTATGGTCAAAACCCTATAAATAGCATTTGGAATAATAGGTATTTTCTCTCAGAATGAATGCAGCATGGTTTATATAGCGTTATCGGAATATACGGGGTGTACTGACTGACTGCGCTCGTTATTATTTTGTGCACAGACCGCAGAAACACGGGGAACGTTTTGATTATATTTAAAAGGCTTTACGTTAAACGAAACAAGTGGAATTTCGAAGCTGTAAGCAGAATACAAGTCATTATGAACACCCACGATATAGTGTTCTTCCCCCTTCCTACTGTATAAGAAAGAATAAAAAACGCATTGCAATGAGACCAGGGTGTATGTGTATTACAAAACCCTTGCAATAATGTGTCTTAAATTAATGAAAAGCATACATGCTCTGGACACAGAGCATATATCGTGTGGGTGATATGACTTGTATTATGCTTACAGAATTCCACGTATTTAGTTTTACAATGTCAAAGCCTTTTAATATAAATCAAAACGTTCCCGTATTTCTGCAATCTATGCGCAAAATAATAAGGAGTTGAGGTAGATACACACTCAGAACGTATTACATGCTGGTATGCTGATAGACTCAGAGTAAACTATTATATGAATATGATATGATATAAGGTATACACTGGTCCGTCGCATACACTGGTATGCGCAAGTTACTGTTGCATAATGTAGGCTATGGCTGCTATTATATGTAATTCATATAGGCTACCTAATAGTATATGATTTTTAGAGGCATCTATTTTGTTGTCGGTATTAGGCTAATACCGACAACAACATGGGGGGGACCCTGATGTAAACAAGACGAAAGTCTTTCTCTGGTCTGCATCCCCTTAACAATTGTATGTATTGAGCTGTACTGTATTGTACCCATTCTGCAATCTGTTAAATAAAGTTTTCATTCATTCATTCAAACCACCAAACCACCAACAGTGGTCAACGAACGGTCTTTATTAGTATTTTGAGCTGTCCAGGCAGAATTGCAGCAATGGTCTTAGGGAGCCGTTGATATCTGACATCACCGTTTACAAGTCAGCCTTTTATTTATCCCATAACACGCGTTGTGTCTTCTTGGTTCGGCAGCGCCTCAGTGAACAATCTCCCGTGAAGTTTCTCAGAGTTCCGCTCAGGTCAGTCCATTATTTCACATCCCATGGGGGGTGTTTCATCACTTTCATGACCATATATGGATAATCATGCACGAGCATTGACGGTAGAACAAAGAGGTATTTATCAACACGGAGGAGCGTAGGACCTGTGTACGCACGGTTGATAAATCCAGTTTTTTTTGTGCGTGCACACATTCTAAATTCTGTGCTTACGTATTAAAATAGAATACCTTCTAAGAAAAATTGATAAATGAGGGCCCTGGTCCCCAAGCGGGAATCGAACCCTGGACCTTCTTGCTGTGAGGCGACAGTGTTAACCACTACACCACTACTACACCACTACACCAGTGTGTGTGTGTGTGTGTGTGTGTGTGTGTGTGTGTGTGTGTGTGTGTGTGTGTGTGTGTCGTGTGTGTGTGTGTGTGTGTGTGTGTGTGTGTGTGTGTGTGTGTGTGCGTGCGTGCGTGCGTGCGTGCGTGCGTGCGTGCGTGTAGTACACGGGTTCTGGTTGTGTGTGTGTGTGTACATGTGTAGTACACGGGTTCTGGTT
>NW_028172453.1:12500-14000 GCF_963971535.1 Notolepis coatsorum
GAGAGAGAGGAACAGAGGGACAGAGGAGGAGAGAGAGGGGGAGGGATGGACAGAGGAGAGAGAGAGGAACAGAGGGACAGGAGGAGAGAGAGAGAGAGGAACAGAGGAGAGAGAGAGAGGAACAGAGGGACAGAGGAGAGAGAGAGAGAGGGAGGGAGGAACAGAGGAGGAGAGAGAGAGAGGAACAGGGGGACAGAGGAGGAGAGAGAGAGAGGGGGGGAGGAACATAGGGACAGAGGAGGAGAGAGGGATGGAGGGAGGAGACACAACATTGTCCTCTCCAAGGCCCCCATCCTGCACTGACGCACTTACCTCAAGTGTGTGTGTGTGCGTGTGTGTGTGTGTGTGGGGGGGGGGGGGTTACAGTTACACCGGAAGCAAAGATCGAATGGCCTCAGGTGGGTTCCCTTTAGCGCTGCCTCTGTCTCTCCCCCGCCCCTCCTTCCTACCACATCTCTCTCTCTCGCTCTCTCTCTCTCCCATCTTTCTCTCTCTATCTCTCTCTCCCACATCTCTCTCTCTGTCTCTCTCTCTCCCACATCTCTCTCTCTGTCTCTCTCTGTCTCTCTCCCCCCCCTCTCTCTCTCTCCCACATCTCTCTCTCTCTCTCTGTTTTTCCATTGGGTTTCTCTTATCAGGGAGGGGGGGGGACCCTTGCGAGCACGGGGAGAACATGCAAACTCCACACAGAAAGGCCTGGGAGATACCCCACCTGGGTAACTGGCATCATGGAAACCTGGTCCCCAGGGACCGAAACTAAAGCCCGCCGCCCGCCAGGGGCGGTCTGTTTTTACCTTTGGCGCATGACACTTAGAGGGCTGCCCGCCGTGTGGCGTGTAGACGTGTAGTTCATAACGATACTCTTGTGCGAGTACAGATTATAGCCGCTCGTCTTTTTTTTCTCCGCCGCGAGATCGTTAAAAAACTACAAGTCCCACATCGCACTAGGTCCAATCACAGTAGAGTGACGTGACTGGTTTCATGAGAAAAAAAGCAAATGACCAATCGGAAGCTATCATTTGGCTTGTTTACTTCATCTGCTCTAGTCTATATCGGACCTCCAAGAGCTAACGTTACTGTTTAAACAATGACCCAGTCAACTATTCACTTTTAGTTTAATACATGACGAGGCATTGTCTAACGGTATCTAGCTGGCTAGCTACTGATAGCTGCTGATATCAACAAATGCTCCAGCAATAGTCTACTCGAGTGCATAATACCTCCGTTCCCTCGTTAGCTAGCTTAGCTAGCTCACGTTGATCCATCTGTCCCAGTAAACTAAATTGTCTTAACGTTATCTACCGGGCTAGCAGTAGCTACAGATAGCTCCTGATATCAATGTCTTATAACATTGATTGAATGCGTATTCTAGCTGAGGGCATGTTGAATGTGATTTGACAAAAGAACGGTAACGTTATAAATAGGTCCAGCTGCATCGCCGGAGAATCCTTGCATGCTGAATGTAGGGTCTAGCTGAATATAGGGTCTAGCTGCAGGGCC
>NW_028172452.1:0-16000 GCF_963971535.1 Notolepis coatsorum
GAGAGGGAGAGCGAGAGAGAGAGAGAGAGATGAGAGAGAGAGGAGAGAGAGAGAGATGAGAGAGAGAGAGAGAGAGAGAGAGAGAGGAGAGAGGGAGAGGAGAGAGAGATGGGGCGGGGGGTTAGAGCAGGTTGGGGCAGGGGTCCAGAGTAGAGGCAGGACAGGTGAGATCTTCTGTATCATAGGAGAAAATACAGAATTAGTCAAAAGCTAAATCTGCTGATGAAACAGCTACCAGGACCAAGCCAGAATGCTGACATGGCGGCGTGGCTCAGGGGTAGAGCGGGGCGTCCAATGATCGAAGGGTTGGTGGTTCAAATCCCGCTCAAGCCCATGTCCATCCCATTGCCGTTGTGTCCTTGGGCAAGACACTTAACCTACTTGCCTCGCCTCGTATGAATGTGTATGCAGGTGAATGAATGTTGGTGGTGGTCGGGAGGGGGCCGTAGGCGTTGATTATTCGCCACGCTTCCGTGAGTCTGCCTCAGGGCAGCTCTGGCTGCAATTGTAGCTTACCACCACCGGTATGACTGTGTATGAACGAATAATGGACTCTGTGAAGCGCTCTGAGTCAGAGCAACAGTCAGTCAGAGAAGAGCGCTATATAAATCCAATCCATTATTATTATTATTATGGCAACGAGGAACTCCGTCTACGAGGGAAAACCAGGGTAGATCAACTGCAGAAGTGATGATGTGATGGTAGGCAGCTGTGCAGGCTGAGCAGGTGAACAGGATGTGCCATGATGAGGAGTGAACAAGATGGTGCCCCAATTATTTGGTAACAGGAAGCCTCTGTTCTGAGAGAGAGGGGGGGCTGAGGGCTAGGCAGGAGTGGAGCTCATCACAGTATCACAGATTTGAATGTGAGCTTCCTATCCTAAGGACTTGTATTGTGGTGTTGGAAGGGCTAAAACACTTGCCCATTTAAAAATGTACACAATCCATTTTTCCCCTGCCAGCAAGGATGTGTTTGGTGTTTGTTTGGTGTTGTCAGTGTACCATCCTATTTCCAGAATTACAGAATACGCTATGAATGGATGCCGTGGGCCTACAGCATGGGCGGAGTTTATGGGGGTGCAGGGGGTGCATTGCACCCCCTGGTGGCCGGGGGTGAAATTGCCCTTTTTTTTTTTTTTTTTTTTTTTTTTTTTTAATCACGATTATTTTTATTTTAAATAAAATTATAATAATTGTGAGAAACAAATCTGAATTCTATTATGTTTTGTTTTACAATACATTCATTTTATAGTAGTAATCATGTCACATTATAAGGCGAACCTTCTGTAGTGTGGCAGTGAAAGGGTTAACGGCAACGCGCGGCCAGCAGCAGCAGCAGCAGCGCGATACAAAGCCACTTATTCTGAGATGATAATTAATGTATCTGGATAACCAATGCACGAATTTTGTCGAGGCAGGTAGCGTTATTTCGGGAAAATTGATATCTATAGCCTGGTATATTTTTCGTCCACGAAAAATGGAGGCTGTAATAATTATTATTGCTCGAGAGTCTCTATGAATAATAATAATTAGAGCCTAAGTCAGTTAAAAATTATCCCCCGTAGTGCTGTGTGTGTGAGTGTGTGTGTGTGTGCTGCTGTACTACCTAAATAAAATAAAAAATTAGGGGTTAGGGCATTGTAAAAACGCTAAAATAATAAAATAAAGGTCCTGTTCAAGTTCAAACTCCGCCTATGGCCTACAGTCTCTTTTGTGTAACATCGGAGGTCCAACTCTCAACTCTGTGTCTTGTAGCCCTTGTCTCTGGTCCCACGTCAAAGAGGCTCGACCTACAGTAGGTTCGAGAGAACACCTGAACACACACCGTCATCCTCTTGCCTTCCTCTGTTCAGGAGCTGAAGTGCCCACCAGTGTTGTAGTCGAGTCACTAAAGCTCAAGTCCGAGTAGAGTCCCCATTACCCTGGTCCGAGTCCGAGTCTGAGTCATCAAGGTTGAGTCCACTCCACTCTGGCAGTCAAAGAGCTGACATACAAATAAAAGAAGGTCTACATTAAACATAAATGACACAGCGGTCACCATTTCAAAGGGAGTTGATTTACTTTGTGACACAATAGCCAAACAAATGCACTAGCCATCAATATCGTATGCCAAATGATTAGGGCCTATTACAAACTGTATTCATCAATTAACAAGTCCGAGTCCTCGTCTGCACCTTCCGAGTCCGAATGCAGTCAATGCTCAAGTCCAAGTCGAGTCACGACGAGTCCTGAATATCAGTCCTGGACTCGAGTACTGCAACACCGCTGCCCACAGATCTGTCTGGAAGCTCTAATGAACATCAGTCCTGGACTGGAGTACTATAACACCAGTGCCCACAGATCTGTCTCTAATAACAACTGCCTTGCGGCCTGAGAAGCCAGAACAGACGGATGGTGAGACGGCAGCCAAGCTCTGTTTCCTGCTGTCCTCGTCTAACTCAACAGAACTGTTGTTGACAGATAACTGAGCTTCTGCTTCATCCGTTGATGTGATTCTGTCAGTGCTCCATTTCTGACGTACCATTACGTGAGCGCTGCTCATCCCTTTCACTGCCACACTACAGAAGGGTTAACCCTTTCACTACCACACTACAGAAGGTTAACCCTTTCACTACCACACTACAGAAGGGTTAACCCTTTCACTACCACACTACAGAAGGTTAACCCGTTCACTACCACACTACAGAAGGTTAACCCTTTCACTACCACACTACAGAAGGTTAACCCTTTCACTGTGACAATACAGAAGGTTAACCCTTTCACTGCCAAACTACCAAAGGGTTAACCCTTTCACTACCACACTACAGAAGGTTAACCTTTTCACTGTGACAATACAGAAGGTTAACCCTTTCACTGCCACACTACAGAAGGTTAACCCTTTCACTGTGACAATACAGAATGTTAACCCTTTCACTGCCACACTACAGAATGTTAACCATTTCACTGTGACAATACAGAAGGTTAACCCTTTCACTGCGACAATACAGAAGGTTAACCATTTCACTGTGACAATACAGAAGGTTAACCCTTTCACTGCCACACTACAGAAGGTTAACCTACTGTGACAATACAGAAGGTTAACCCTTTCACTGCCACACTACAGAAGGTTAACCATTTCACTGTGACAATACAGAAGGTTAACCCTTTCACTGCGACAATACAGAAGGTTACCCATTTCACTGCGACAATACAGAAGGTTAACCATTTCACTGTGACAATACAGAAGGTTAACCCTTTCACTGCCACACTACAGAAGGTTAACCTACTGTGACAATACAGAAGGTTAACCCTTTCACTGCCACACTACAGAAGGTTAACCCTTTCACTGTGACAATACAGAAGGTTAACCCTTTCACTGCCACACTACAGCAGGTTAACCCTTTCACTGTGACCATACAGAAGGTTAACCCTTTCACTGTGACAATACAGAAGGTTAACCCTTGCACTGCCACACTACAGAATGTTAACCCTTTCACTGTGACAATACAGAACGTTAACCCTTTCACTGCCACACTACCACAGGGTTAACCCTTTCACTGTGACAATACAGAAGGTTAACCCTTTCCCCTTTCACTGTGACAATACAGAAGGTTAACCCTTTCACTGCCACACTACAGAAGGTTAACCCTTTCAAATCAAAATATCACATGAATGTATAAATAGGTATATGACCATAAATCCAAAATCAATAAAAAATCTTTGATCTGTTATCTGGTCAGTCATTATTATTGATGGCCTATATATTCCCATAAAAGGCACTCATAAATCGCTTGTTTAAGTAGGCATGGAAGACCGTTTTGGGTAAGTGTGGCGTTCATATAAATCAGATGAAAAGCATTCTTGAGAAACTTGAGAAATTTCAGACAAATTATCAGAAAAGTAGACAGAATGACAGAAAGGTAGACAGAACACTGAGTCTGCCAGCTATGGCATGTGAATGTGAATATGGCCAATGAAGGGGGGGGGGGCCCAAAATACATAGACTGCTGGCACGTGGTCTAATGTTAATGCTTGTTGTTAGTGTTATTTTAAACATAGGATGAATAAGTAAATGGCTATATTTAGCTTGTTTAGCTAAGGAGCAACGTCTTTTCAATAAAGGTCCCATGGTGTAGGTTTAAGTATAAGATAAGATTAGATATTAGATATATAAATGTAGGTATCATAGCAGCATGAGGGGGGGGGGGGGGGGGGGATGGGGAGGTACAGGTACATGGGGGAGGGGGGGGATGGGGAGGTACAGGTGCATGGGGGAGGGGGGGATGGGGAGGTACAGGTGCATGGGGGAGGGGGGGATGGGGAGGTACAGGTGCATGGGGGAGGGGGCAGTGGTGCAGTGCTGGGCAACCGCGGTCAAACGGCGTTTGGGCTTCGAAGTGCGCGCATCCTATTATTATGCAAAGTCTAGGTGATAAGTGCCTAGACTTTGCATAATAATAGGATACCGTTTGGCCTCCGCCCATATTACGACTGCACCCCTGGAGAGGGGGATGGGGAGGTACAGGCACATGGGGGAGGGGGGGATGGGGAGGTACAGGTACATGGGGGATGGGGGGATGGGGAGGTACAGGTACATGGGGGAGGGGGGGATGGGAGGTACAGGTACATGGGGGAGGGGGGATGGGGAGGTACAGGTACATGGGGGAGGGGGGGATGGGGAGGTACAGGTACATGGGGGAGGGGGGATGGGGAGGTACAGGTACATGGGGAGGGGGGGATGGGGAGGTACAGGTACATGGGGGAGGGGGGGATGGGGAGGTACAGGTACATGGGGAGGGGGGGGATGGGGAGGTACAGGTACATGGCAATAGTAGAAGACATGATCCAGGTCATACAGTGGAGAAGTACAAATAAAAATAGGCAGTGTAAACGATATAACAATATAAGTAACTCTGAGTATACGCATGTGAGCAAGTAGGCAGGGTAAACACATCAAGGTGCAGATGAGGGTCTGTGTGCCCCTCTCAGTTATATTTGCATTATAATAAATATAGTATCTCATATGGCCCGAGTGGCAGGAGGCTGATGTATGTTCCGCGGCGACCAGTTTATCTTCCTGCGAGACAAGTGTGCTCTGTGTTCTGCCGCAGGAAATTACATCCTGGCTGTCGTATCAGATACAGGGCCTGGAAAATGCTTCACTGCATGCTGAGAAGATGCCAAGCTGTCCGCCTGTGTGTGTGTGTTCATGTACAGTATGTATGTGCGTGTGTGTGTGTATTTGTATGTATGTATGTATGTATGTATGTATGTATGTATGTATGTATGTATGTATGTATGTATGTATGTATGTATGTATGTATGTATGTATGTAGTATGTATGTATGTATGTATGTATGTATGTATGTATGTGTGCGTGTGTGTGTGTGTGTGTGTGCGTGTGCGTGTGTGTGTGTGCGTGTGTGTGTGTGCGTGTAACTCGTCTAAAGATAATGTATTGCTGGCATTAGCTCCAGTGTACACAGAGTGGTTGGTTCATGTTTTATACATGAGGTTAGTTATGAAATGGATAAACATTCTTGACTTCTTACCCTTCGATATGGCTTGTGCGCGTGTGTGGTGAGTGGGAACGTGCTTCTGTGTGTGTGTGTTTGTATGTGTGTGTGTGTGCGTGTGTGTGTGTGTGTGTGTGTGTGTGTGTGTGTGTGTGTGTGTGTGTGTGTGTGTGTGTGTGTGTGTGTGTGTGTGTGTGTGTGTGTGTGTGTGTGTGTGTGTGTGTGTGTGTGTGTGTGTGTGTGTGTGTGTGTGTGTGTGTGTGTGTGTGTGTGTGATCAAGCACAGGTCCCTTCTAACCATGTCAGGTATTTTATAGTAAAACAACTAAAGTGATGGATGGTCATGTTTATTGGCATGTCTGCATGTTACCTACCATCTAGGACCTAGATTCTAGGTGATGGGAGCAGCAACCACTGGTAACCACCAGGGGCACTCTTAACTGTTTTATTATTATAATTATCACCATCATCATCATCACAATCATCATATTTATTATCACCATCATCATCACCATCATCACCACCACCATCATCATCATCATCATCATAACCATCATAACCATCATCATCTTTATTATAACCATCATCATCATCATCATCATCATCATCATCATCATCATCATCATCATCATCATCATCATCACCATAATCATCTTTATTATCATCATCATCTTTATTATCATCATCATCATCAGCATCATCATCATCATCATCATCATCATCATCATCATCACCATAATCATCACCATATTTATTATAACCACCAAATCATTGTTAATAGGATTTAGAACAAAAATTATTAAAGAATAATAAAATGGAAGACACTAACTCACTGGAGCACCTCCTCCCTCATCCCCTCTCCTCTATCTTCTTCTTCCCTGCTCCTCTTCCCTCCTCCTCCTCTTCCCTCCACCTCCTCCCTCCTCCTCTTCTTCCCTCCTCTTCTTCCCTCCACCTCCTCCTCCCTCCACCTCCTCCTGTTCATGCATCATGGCTTCAGAAGGCCGTCTCTGAAACATCTGCGTATATCATGGCAGCTCATCTGCTTGCTTTTCTAATAGATTGCGACATTGAATCAGTTGTTTTATGCACATAAAGCGTTTGACATGTGTTACGAAGAATGACAGGAAAGTCTGACATGCATGAAAGCATCAAGCCATGGTTAATCTGCATCGAATCACTGTAATCATATGACATAATGATTAATCTGTGTCAGAGCACTGGAATTATATGAGATCATAAACGGACATAGAATGAAGGCAAGTGTTGTACACACACACACACACACACACACACACACACACACACACACACACACACACACACACACACACACACACACACACACACACACACACACACTCACTCTCTCTCTCTCTCTCTCTCTCTCTCTCTCTCTCTCTCTCTCTCTCTCTCGCTCTCTATCACACACACTCTCTCTATCACACACACTCTCTCTCTCTCTCTCACACACACACAAATACTCTCACACACATACAACACACACATATACATACACTCGCAGACACTGTTTCTCACACACACACACACTATCTCTCACACACACTCTCTCTCTCTCTCTCTCTATCTCTCTCTCTCTCTCTCTCTCACACACACACACACACACACACACACACACACACACACACACACACACACACACACACACACACACACACACACACACACACACACACACACACACACACACACACACACACACACATGCACACATTGTCTGATCCTCATGATTAATTCCAGGCATACCCAACACACAGTCAAACGCACACATAGACACATGAAACCTCATGAAACTAAATCAGTGTCCATGCCAGAAATCCCTGGAACCTGTCTGGATGTATGCAGGAAGCAATGAGTCATACACATCAAAGGCCAGTATATAGGTCTACATGGATGTGATCATCTGGGTTATGATGTAACCTGTATATGTATGGGATTGCATTCTAATGATAAAACATTTTCTGTATTATCTATAGCACTTTTAACCCAATTGAAATTAAGATGATTATGTAACAAGTGAGAAAGGGAAACATTTTAAATGTCATATTCTATACATATATGAGGTAATATTCCAAAAAGAATCTGAGGTATTTTATGTGTGCCATGCCATGCCATGATGATGTCGATAATAATATGAATGATAACATACTCATAATAACGCTATCATAAAGTGAGACTATTGCTGGTGGTCTCTCAGTCAGTCAATGTCAAATAGTGCAGCATAGCATAAGCTATTGGCATTGTTTTTGTAGCTAATGCACAGTTAACTAGCTAACGTTATTTGGTCAGCATCGTGTTGGCTAAACTAAGCCCACGTTACTGTGAGTGACCTAGGTCCCTAAGCTAAGCCAGTCAGCAGTACTAACGAGACGCTGCCCCCTAGTGGCCGGCGGTAAACTCTTCAATATCGTATCATCATATTATTTAAAAAATCATTAGGATAAGGGTTCTTTTGATAAAGATGCACGAAAAGGCTGTATAATATACAACACAGCTTTATGATTTGATTCGATTTGTATTTCGAAATTACAAACACATCATAGAAAACGACAGTTCAGTCAGTATGTTCTTCCTTTGCCCCAGGACAGTTCAGTCAGTATGTTCTTCCTGTGCCCCAGGACAGTTCAGTTAGTATGTTCTTCCTGTGCCTCAGGACAGTTCAGTAAGTATTTGTGAACACGCACCATTCTATCCTAAAGTAGAAATCAGAGATTTATATGGAGAGAAGTTGAACCCTGCAATCTGTGATGTCACTGGGATGTAAAATCTGCAGCTGCTCCATAGACAATGAATGGGGCTCTAACTTTATGAGGCCATACAATGTTTGTTAAGCTCTTAGACCCAAATGAGGTTTTGATTCTGGTTCAGACCTTCTAGCAACGATAGAATATATAGGCCAAAAACATCTGATTGGTTACTGATGCAGAGAAAGCTGTGTTTTTGACCAATCAGATGGTTTTGGCCTGCAAGTGGTGTTTCTGGGGTCGCCAACTAAGACTGTGTTTCTCGTCAAAAAGTACACACAAGCAAAACCACACATAAGCAAAACCACCTGCCTATCATAAACTGGGAAATATAAATACAGTATATATATAATATTCCTATTTTTTTATTCAATTTAAAGCTGCTGGGGCCTCTTAGAGTCTGTGGAAAACCATTGTTGAGCTGAATGGGCTTGAAAGTTGATGCAGAGCTCTATTTATGCCGGGCAGGTAAACTCACTCTTGAAAGGCGATGCAGAACTCTATTTCTGTCTGCCAGGTAAAACTCACTCTTGCTAATTTCTCCGACGTTGCCTGCTGCAGCTTTTAAAGCGTCCGTCTTATCTCTGGCATCTAGATTTAGCGATTCCATTTTCCTAATAGATTTTGAAATTGAACCAGTAATGGCAGTCAGTGTATCTCCATGATAACCACAGGATTTAGGATGAGCTGGTGTTCGCTGGCTTGCAGAAATAGCTAAATGCCATTTGACTTCAGGGGCTGATCTCCTCTTAGACAGTCTTATTAAGCTGATATCTGGAGGGAAATTCCTTCTTACATATTTATAGTGTGGGATTTGACTCATAGAGAGGATGATTAGATGATTAGAGGGAGATACAGATTAGAGTGGGGGGTAAGGGACAGAATTAAAGGAAATGAGACAGAGAGAGAGAGAGAGAGAGAGAGAGAGAGAGAGAGAGAGAGAGAGAGAGAGAGAGAGAGAGAGAGATGAGAGAGAGAGAGAGAGAGAGAGAGAGAGAGAGCTGAGAGAGAGAGAGAGAGAGAGAGAGAGAGAGAGAGAGAGAGAGAGAGAGAGAGAGAGAGAGAGAGAGAGAGAGAACAAAGAGCAGAGATAGAAATAAAGGGGGGGGACTAAGAAATGGGCGAGAGAGAAAGCACAGACTGGGGAGAAGTTAGAGAGAGAAGAGAAAGAGTGTGAACGATGACCAGTGGAGTTTCAGGAGATGAGGTAATTTGATTGGATATAGTGAGCGGTCGACAGGCGCGACGGAGCGTGAGGGGCTTTGGTAACCATGACTACAGTCAATTACAGTAGTCACAAACAATCAGTGTCTAATGAGACAGATATAACCTTGGTGCCGTCACAGCAGGTTACCACCTCCCCCACCTCTACCTGCATCCTATTGTTGAATGAATGAAAGAAAGAGAAAGAAAGAAAGAAAGAAAGAAAGAAAAGAAAGAAAGAAAGAAAGAAAGAAAGAAAGAAAGAAAGAAGAAAAGAAAGAAAGAAAGATAAAATGCATGAGAAGACATTGAGCAGAACAACCATACCAAACCCCCACACTGGTCCAGGTGCACTGCACTGACGTGAATTGACAATAAAGTAATGTTTTTCAAATAAGACTTGCAGAATGTGTATCACGTTTTTTTATGACAATTTATTTCACCTTGACAGGTGGCCAGCAATAGCAACCCCTCCCCATTCCCCATTCCCCACTCAACACTCAACACTCAACTCCAACCCACACATCAGACCAAAAGAAAAATATGTAAACAAAATGCAATAGCAAGAGAAGATCGCTGTTTGACGGCATTACAGATCCTATCTTTAACGTGAACGCTTTGGATATATACAACTATGTGTCCTTGTTAATACATTCCTCACAACTATTTACACAGTGATGTATTAATCGTTGATTTAGTCAACCATACACATCCTGTAACATCTGTAAGTAAACAACGTCCCTGATGGCTTTTGTTTGGAAAACACAGCTCTGAATTAGCGACTAGCCGTGATGAAGATATCATCTTCTCTATATATTTATCACTATCGAGATGAATTGTGATCATAGCCCTCGTGATCTATGTTGTTTGTTCGATCTGAGCGTATGTTTCTAGTTTTTCCTCTCTACTGCTGTTGGGGATGTTGAGTGTTGAGAGTTCCCGAGGTGGAGGATCTATAAACGACTCTAGAGCCAGTGTCCCCGGCCGGCGGCTTCTGCCGGTGAAAACACAGCTGCTAATACGAAGGGGATAATTAAGACATGGAGAGAAGACGCCGTGCACTGTAAGAAATGACGAGCTCAGTGTTTCCAGTTACTTCCTCTCATATTTCAAACATGTAAACAAATCATTTACTGTACCTTTTCTTTTTCTTTTTTATGCGGTATTTTTCAGCTTTATTGCAGATAGGACAGTCAGAGGAAATCGGGAGAAGAGATGGGGGAAGACATGCAACACAAGTCAAACCCTGCTACGTGGTGCGCCACCGTGGCGCCCTGAGAAATGTACCTTGTTTATTCATTTTAATAATACTACTACTAATAATAATGCATATCTATGCACATTTAATTCTAGAGGGCAGCATGGAGCTACTCTAAACAAACCCTTAATTTCTCCAAAAACGAAAGCCTGATCTTGTTTTGCCAAAGTGATCATTAACCTTAAATATCTGGACCTGTTTGCAGAGAGCAAAGACTAACTAGTAGGACGCTTCAGGCTACCAAGACCTGTGAAGTATCTTTCTGTTCTTCATTTATCTCTATATCTAAGTTCAATGATCGTATAGTTTTCTATATCACCCTTCTCCTGCATTGGTTAGGTAGTTCTCAGATGTTCGGTTCAAGTAAAGAGAGACTGACGACGTGGTCAAAAACAACTGCGGTGTTTATTAATACCACAGCTTAGGAATCTACACAAGTACATCGTCTCTTTGGTTCAATCTAATCGTCTCTTTCATGTGGCTGTTGTCCATGCTCGGATCAGCTAGGGTGATCAGAGTTTTCTTCTCGGTGCTGTTCGCTGTCTCAGGTTGTCCATGGCAACAACGAGTCCTCTCTTAGTGGTTTGCTGGTCGTCTCCTCGCCGATCAGGCAGGGAGCGCTTGCTTTCGTATCGGCGGAGTCTGCTATGAGCCTCGATCTCTGTCATCGTCTGTGTCCATGGCTCTGTGTCTCCATGCTCTCAGGATCCTTCTCGCTGTGTCTCAGGCTCGGCTCTCGAGTTCTGTGTGGCTTGCCTCCCAGGGTCCGTTCCCTGTCTGTGTGTCTCTCCAGGTCCTTTCTGGTGTGTCTGTCTCCTTCTTTGTGTGTCGCCATCAGCCCTTTTTATCAGAGCGAGAGAGAGAGAGAGAGAGAGAGAGAGAGAGAGGGGGAGGGGGAGAGAGAGAGCGTCCCTGCCTGCCTATTCACGTCCACAATCTGGCTTCCTTATTTGGCCACCCCTTGTAGCCGGCTTGTCTGCGGGTCTTGTGACAACGGTTTCACAGTTTGAATCTGCTGACACTTTACTTGATGAGGGGATCCGTTTCACTGAGTAATACATCCTCATGCTTGTGACAAAATGTTTACATAGTATAGATAAGAAACAGACTACTTTCAGACAGTGCCCAGACAACAAACCCTATATATCCGTCCTTTAATAGAACACCTTATTTCCTGATTAAATCATGTGACCAATATTTGTATAGTTTTACCTTCTAGTATTTAAGAGTTTTTATTCTTTATTGTGACTAAGTTATTCTAGTAGTTCTAAGAGTTATGCCTACATGTACCTATGAAATTGCTAAACCTATTAGTATATCATTGATTTGCACTGTTTTTCAACTAGTGGCAGTTCTCTGTGATGTGAAAGGAAGATTCCCACCATTGGTGTCACCTTTCTGACCCTGTCCGTTAGTCAGCAGCAGCTGCCGTTGCATGGCCTGGGTCACACGGCTGGTCAGCTATTATCTACAAGACCTCTGTCCTGGCTTCCTTCAAGATAGCCTGGAGGGGTCAGTAATTGTCTTAAGGTCAGCCATCTGTTTCTGGGGAGTCAACCTGCCTCTACCCTCTGTAGGCCTGGTGCTAACGGACACCATTTCTCCTGGAGCCCCGGTCGCTCCTTTACAGTTTACCAACAGCATTTTCGTCCAGTATCATTTTGTACAGTTGCTATGTTCATGTTTTCATTTAGAAATATACGACAATCCACCCTTAGGGGGTTTAATAACCTCCTATACAGCATCAATATTCTAAATTAAAACATGTTAAAATCATAATCATAATTTTTGCTAATATTTTTCAAAATTTCAAAAAAATCCAAAATTTACCCAAATCGAACTACCAAACCCCTTTCCATCTGTACAGTTACAAATCATCATTTCACCTACCTTTTCCTCCTTTCACAGTTATACACATTATCAGTTATAAATACAACATCCAGTCTAAGAAAGCTGTTCCTGTTTTTACAAGAAACACTCTTTCAATAATAGCTTTTTTGTTTAGACTACTTTTTCCATGTAATTAGCTTAAATGTCTATTTTGTGTAATGGACTCTGCAAGAAAAGATTTACCTCACACCAATATAAGACTAACAGTTCTAAACATTTGAGGGAAATTCAACCAAGCAACATAAATCATTTCTTCTCCTTGAAAAGACCACTGAGGCCTCAATTACCTCCCTGTCAGTTATCCCTATTTCAACCTCCTGAGGCCTTTATTGCTAACTCGTTTTTGACCGTTTTGTTTCTTCTTGTTGTATTTTGTGCTAATCACCGCCTCTTCTTTGTTGTATGCAGGTCTTGGTACTGCTCCGATTTTCCACAGAAGGAAACGATTTTCCCTCTGTCCTTTTTGCATTTTGGATTATTATTTACAAAACACACAATAGATTGGAAACTTTTATTTTCGCAGATACATCTTTACTGTTCTGCATTTTGACAATACATTTTTCTCCAAATTAATTATCTATGTATTTCACAGCTTCTTAAGTTATTTATTCAATCAAATCACCTTTGTCTCATTTCTTTTTGTGCTGTACTGTTTTACTAGATCAAATATCTCAAGATCAACACAACTACCACTTCCACCCTTGAAAGTGGAATATCCATTATTTCACTATCAAAGTACCTCGTTTCCCGACAGCTCCTCGGTCCGGACAGTCAGCTCTAGACGAGGCCAATCACCAACAGAACCTATGTGCATGGTCAACAAACCACAGTTCCTTTAAACACACATCACACACACTCCGCCAGCCTTCAGCAAGCCGGTGCAGAGCCTCCCATAAGTCAATCATCAAATTCACATGTCAGCACCCCACATGAACACTATTTCGGCCAATTTCGACCAAAAACCTACAGAGCTTTCTATAGACAGAGAAATATGTTTCCCCAACCCTTACCATAACCCAAAAAGTTACACAACCGCCCAGATTCTACATCTGGACTCTTAATGAGCGGAAAACAAACCATGAACCAGCTCCCGTCCATTCCCAGTTTCCAGCTCATTATATCAGACCTCCTACCAGTCTCGCTGTGCCACCACCACCTGCTATCCCTGACCGGCGAGAGATCCCTCCCAGCCAGCCAGTTCCTAAAAAAATATAGTCAAACAAAAACAAAGAAAATTGTAAATAAACAAAAAAATTGTGAGTGCCTACATGCTACACACCCATCCAACAGAATTTAACTATTATCTAGAGGCATAAATTCCCCCGCAAAAACTAAGACAGCAAGATTAAAAATCCAAAAAGAAATAAAATAAGTAATGAAATAATAATATCGTTTTTTTTTTTTTTTTTTTTTTTTTTAATTCAACTTGACCACCCTTCGATCAAGTATGTAATCACCACTATAAATAGTCCTTTGTTTTTAACTCTGTCCAATATTAAATTTTCCATTGTTCCTGTCTAAAACCATCAATTTCGTTAGTTTGATTAGCCCATGCAATATTCCCAGTTACTTCATCCCATCAACAGCCCCAACTTACCCTGGTTAGTCTTCCAAACCATTTTAGTAACTTGCACACCTAATCAAACATTATCTATGTATCTGCGTCTCTATCTTTATTCTAATCAGTCTCATTATCCATTTTAATTTATCAATAACTCTATTTACTCGAGCACCCAAAAGGCTTTGTTTGTGCATTTCCGCTTCGCTCTTATTCAACCTATGACCTATGCAGACACCCCCTAATTACACCCCCTCTGAAAATGTCCCAATTCTCCACATTTCCAGCAACTCCCTTCTCTGATGGACTCTCGCCTTCTACTGGACTTTTGCTGAGCCCGCCACCCTTTGTCACATGACCGAGCGAAATGGCCAACCTCCCCACAATCCAGCACACAGCCGACGCCGGCCATCCCAGGGGTTCCAGTTTACCACGACTCCCGCAGTCTCTCGGCTGGCATCCCACAGTCCTCGCCAGGTCAACCCCTCTCCTGTCCTCTGGTCGCATGTCCTGTTGCCTGGAGGAGAGAGGGGCATACCTGTCCTTTTCTGCTGCCTCTCCTCGGGCCCTCTCTTGTTGGGAGGGGCCTAGAAACTCACCCCTCCTGCGGTTCCATTCACCCTGTCGCGGCCCAGTTCCCTGTCCGGGCAACGGAGCACAGGGCACTCTTTGATCACGGCGGCCTAGGTCAGACGCCCGAAGCATGATCTCAACAGCTGTCGCTTCTAGTAGCGCAGCCTTTCTTGCCAGTTCTTGTTCCAATCTCTGAGTCTCGTGTGCGGCTTGACCGATCTCCAACTGTGTCTTCATCAGATCTCGATGAACTGCCTCATGTTGTTCGAACGCTGTCACAAACGCTCTCTGTTGTCTATAGGATGCTGCCTCTTCCCCCCTCTCAGCACTGGCGGTTTGACTTCCCATCGCTGGGCTCCGCCTCTCATCTTGGCTTCGGTGCTGAGGGCAGGGTGGGCATGGGAAACGGGTGGGCTATAGAAACTGTTCGTGTAGCATTCCATACCTGCTGTCGGTCTCAGTTCCAGCCCTCCGGCCAGAGTGGACTTCGTGGGACTGCTGTAACCTCAGTCTCTTTTTCTGCCCCTTGGTTAAACCGCAGTCGCCTGCAATGGACACTCCAGCTTGAATCGGTTCTGGTTGGAGTAACACCGTTGTCACTGGTTCACTCCCCTGTATTGGAACCAAAGTCAACATTTCAAGTCCTTCTGTCGTACTGGTCACATGAGAGAAGTCCATATTCAAATCAATCAGATCATCACTGGTAAAGTCTATCTGGGAAATGTCTGCAGAGGCTCTCGGCCTTCTCCCCCCAATGGCCTGATCACTAAGGCCCTTTTCCATATTGTTGTTGTTGTTATTCTATTGTTATTGCATCTAACGCTTCAGTTGTTCCTATCAATGTTCCTCTAAGGTGAACTTCCTATGTTACTGTCATTCACTCCACTTTCAAACACTCCTGCAACACTGTTTGAAAAAACAAGTTTCTCTGTCTTTCACTATTTCTACTTACTTGAGTTAAAACACTCACACTGTCAAATTTTTACTGTGCAGACAAGGATTGATAATTGGCTTATCATTCATACTTATACCAAGGCTCATTACAGCCGTTTCCCCAGATGGTTATGGAAATCGTTAGAGCTCCTGTCCAGCCGAGCACCTGTACAGAAAGAAAGCAAAAACATCCAGACTTAATACAGTGGCATTTCCCTGTTATTTCCACTATTCGTTATGCATTGGAAATGTCGGGCAACACTATACTAAAATGCTTAGCGAGACACAGTGTGATCTGTTTGAAAAATAACGATACAGCTTATCTT
>NW_028172451.1:2500-22408 GCF_963971535.1 Notolepis coatsorum
GTATGATGACAATGAATTTGAATCTAATCTAATAGAATTACAGATCAGATGGGAATCTTTTCATAATTGATTCCATGAGTGATCTATGAGGAAAATTACGATAGTAGTTTTGTGAATGATGAGTCACTCTTTTTGTTTCCAAATGGCAACTCGTCAAGAAAGAAAGAAAGAAGAAGAAGAAAGAAAGAAAGAAAGAAAGAAAGAAAGAAAGAAAGAAAGAAAGAAAGAAAGAAAGAAAGAAAGAAAGAAAGAAAGAAAGAAAGAAAGAAAGAAAGAAAGAAAGAAAGAAAGAAAGAAAGAAAGAAAGAAAGTAAGTAAGGGATGAGAAAACACAAAATGAGAGGGAGGGAGAGAGAGAGGGAGGGAGGGAGGGCATCACGGAGCGTCTCAATTGATTAACTGATCAATCATCTGACTCAGACGCTGGTCGAAAACAGGGCCCGGTCGATGGGAAGTTTGGGAAGAGAAGAGCACCATCTGAGACACCAGAGCCGACAGAGTCTCCTGAGGTGGAAGAGAGAACCTCTCCTCTGGATCTAACCAGACTTTTTGAGGGTTTTTTTTTTGGGGGGGAGGAAGAGGACTCTCAGAAAAACAAATCAATGGGTGTCTAAGGCCAGGTCCAGACGGAGACGAGTTTGGATGTATCTGCCAAAGTATTTGATCTAGGGCTGTAAAAATTAATGCTTTAACTTTGGAGATTAAATTATTTTAAAGCATTTCTTTTTTTGTATCTACTTTTCTCCCCATTTTTCTATTTTTCTCCCTTCCCCAACTTCGTATCGTCCAATTCTACCCTCCCCTGTCTCGAACGCTGTTAGGGCATGCCTCCCACAAGCCGGCTGCAATGTGGACGAAGCCTTGCATCACGTGTCCCTTCCGGTACTCGAGGAGGCAGCCGTCGCATCTTTTCACCTGCACAGCGCGATCTCTCAGCGGCGAGGGTCTGCGTGGGAGCGAAGTCGAAAACACTGAAGCTATTGAAAGACGTTTATTTTGTACATTTGTGGCAGCGTTAAACCACACTTTTTGAGGTATTTTTTTTGGCGGGGGGCGTCTCTCAGAAAAACAAATCAATGGGTGTCTAAGCTCTGGCTCTCCCCAAACAGACAGTGATTTTTATTTACATTTTTTTTATTATCTTTTTCCCCCTCCTTTTTCCGTTTTTCTCCCATCCCAATGTTAGTCGTTATGCCAATTCCCAATCCCCTTCCTGATCGTTGCACACGGTCTGGGAGAGTGGAGGCTATCACATGCTTCCTCCGACACATGTGGGTCCCGCTTGGGGACCAGGTTTGCATGATGCCAGGTACTCAGGTGGGGTATCTCCCAGGCCTTTCTGTGTGGAGTTTGCATGTTCTCCCCGTGCTCGCAAGGGTTTCCCCCCCGATAAGATAAACCCAATGGAAAAACATGCACAACAGATCGCTAACGCTGTGGCGTCCTTGACGAAGATGGACAGGAGCACTTGGATTGGTCCCCGGGGCGCGGCTCACGTTGACGCCCTATCTGCTCCCGGCTGCCCATGGGGGGGGGAAGGACGACGGGATGGGAAAAGTGCAGAGAGACATTTCATCCGCGACTCAGTGCATGTGTGTGTGTGTTCCTGTGGGTCGCCCATCTCGCGTGTGTGTGTTAAAACTGCATGACAAATAAAGACTTCTAGTCTAACAATTATTGTGTAGCCAGCCCACCGCTTCTTTTTACCTGGCAGCGCGGACTCTCACTGGGAGAGTGTAACGTGTGGAAGGATTACACTACCTCTCCCAGATCCTTTCCTTGCTGTGCAGGCGCCCCGACCGAACTGTAGGAGTCGCTGTTTACAACGACCAGGACGCACCCCACCGTCTTTCCCACCCGGCTAACACTGCCAATTGTGTCAGTATGGACGGTCGGCCAAGCCGGAGGTACCGCTGACAGCTGGATTCGATCCCACTGTCTCTGCGGTGGTAGACAGGCGCTTAGTCCGCTGCGCTAGCCGGCCGCCCCCTCAGACAGTGATTTCTACCCAAAAGACCCAAGACATGAGACACAAGAGGATTCATCGACTTCACCGACTAAGGCAGTGAGTCTGAAGGAGGGTGGAGGTGCAGGAGGGGGGAGCTGCTCACCCAGGTCCATGTCGGAGGCCTTCTGGCGGAGCGAGTGGGTTAGGGTTAGGGTTAGAGGGAGCTGCTCACCCAGGTCCATGTCGGAGGCCTTCTGGCGGAGCGAGTGGGTTAGGGTTAGGGTTAGAGGGAGCTGCTCACCCAGGTCCATGTCGGAGGCCTTCTGGGTGGGTTAGGGTTAGAGGGAGCTGCTCACCCAGGTCCATGTCGGAGGCCTTCTGGGTGGGTTAGGGTTAGAGGGAGCTGCTCACCCAGGTCCATGTCGGAGGCCTTCTGGCGGAGCGAGTGGGTTAGGGTTAGGGTTAGAGGAGCTGCTCACCCAGGTCCATGTCGGAGGCCTTCTGGCGGTGCGAGTGGGGCACGTTCTTGTAGATGGCGTCCAGGATCTTCTCCTTGACCTGGCTGATGGTGTCACAGTTCAGCACCTTCACCTGGATCTCCGGGCTCTTCTCGTGCTCCGGGTGCAGACAGTTCACCACCTGCAGGACACAGACACACACACACACACACACACACACACACACACACACACACACACACACACACACACACACACACACACACACACATATGCACACAAACACACACACACACACACACACACGCACACACACACACACACACACACACACACACACACACACACACACACGTACACACACGCACACACACACACGCACACACACACACACACGTACACACACACACGTACACACACGCACACACACACACACACACGCGCACACACACACAGACACACATATGCACACACACACACACACACACACACTCACACACACACACGTATGCACGCACACACACACACACACACACACACACACACACACACACACACGCACATTGGAAATGTTTATTTACATGAACAGAAGTACAAGGAAGCCTCATACAAAGGACATAAACACTGCCAGTGCAGTCAGAAAGTATGAAAGAACAGCCAGTTACAAAGTGCATGGACGGCAGAACGCTGTTACATACAGTATGGCTGAACTACTCGTCGGACACATCGGACACAAATCATGGGTAAAGGAAACAGCGCCTACTCCAAATTGAGCGGCTTCCTATAATTGCTGATACTGAGCAGTACCTTGCTAACTGCTTGGCCTTCCTTTTGGGGAGACCGGCTATTTGTAGGCCCCTCACAACCAACTTGTGCACATGCCCTAGGCTGCCAGAGATAAAAAACTAGAAGTTTACATCTGTAGCCTAGCTGTGAGATGGTCTGCTGTATAGCTGTTGGTATTTCAACACTTTGGTTAGAAAGGCTTCTTCTAAGCTGTAATCAAAAGTACAGCCAACCTCAAGAATGGACACCTCCCTAAGGAGTTGAATGGACACCTCCCTAAGGAGTTAATTTACAACAAATACATCAGGGGTGTTAGCTGTAATATTAGAGAACACAGAATCATCATTGCACAGGTTAAACATGCTTGGCTTCACAGTAGAATGCTTAAACAGCGTGATGGAGGACCTAAAATAGAAGCGATATCTTTCGCTATCAAATCTACTATTCTGTCATGCTACTTATGTAGAGGCCCCTGGCTGGTTCTAAAAGGTCTCCAGAGTTTGCTCTGAACAGGGTAAATCTGCATTTAGCTATGATGCCCCTCTAGCTCATGGAATGAACTCCAACAGTCCTTAAAGCTTGAAATCCTGCCCTCTGTTGCAGAGATTAAAACCTTGATCTCCAACCTTCGTCAGTCAAGTCGTACGTGTTTTAATCGATTTGTTATCCTTGCTCTTTGCCTCGTCTTGTTGTCTCTGTCTCGTTTCTCTCTGTTGTAATTCAAAACTGAACTTTGTAAAGAAACTCAAAGTTGTGAGCGACGCACTGCTCTGTTGTTAAGTTGTGAGCGACGCACAGCTCTGTTGTTCTATACGGTAATTTAGAACTGTACTTTGTAAAGAAACTCAAGTGTTAAGAGCGATGCACTGTTGTATGTTAGCACTTTGCACTGCTCTGTTGTTATATTTTTATTGAACTATTTTATCACACTTTTTACTGTCCGTTCTATTTGATTATTTTTGGCCTATTCTTTAACTGAATCAAACCGCACCTTTTTACTCCGTCTATTCTATTTAATAATTTTTTATTACTGAATTAAACCGTAAACAGAGATGCCTATTGGGATGCTAGATCCTAATGTGAAACACTGTGATTTACCTTACCTTGCTACCTCTCTATCTTTTTTATGCTCGCTTATGCCTGTATTTTTATTTTTTTTACTGCTGTGAAGCACTTTGAACTGCAACTTCTGTATGAAAAGTGCTATACAAATAGTTATTATTATTTTATCCATTAACTCAACTTTTTTTTTTACATGTATTCAACCTTTATTTACCCAGGCAAGCAAGTAAGAACAAATTATTCCGTTTTTTTGGGGGGGGGGGGGGGGGGACCCTGCATATATCGGTATCGGTTGATATCGGTTGATATCGGTATCGGAAATTAAGAGTTGGACAATATCGGTATATCGGTATCGGTAAAAAAGCCAATATCAAACATCCCTACTCTAAATCCAATTTCAGTGTACCAACAATGACAATAAAGATTCTATTCTATTCTATACGCTGTGTAATTTGATATACTTTTTCTCGCTTAATACTGTACGTGCACTGGACGTGTCTGTCTCTGCTGCAGAGCCCTGGTTCACGGACCCAGCGTTGGCTGCGGAGGCGAGAGCGGAGCGGGGTTTGCAGAACAGGAGGAGCAGGAGGCTAATAATAGATAACAGGAGCCGCACCTCGCTGCACCGTTTAAACATATGGGACGTCCACTCGCTTCGGAAGTGCATTTGTACACTTCAAGGAAACCGTGCCAGCAGCGTCAGTATTTCCCCCCCATTCCTCCCCTCCTGTCTGGCAAGCTGCCTCTCTCTCTCTCTCTCTCTCTCCCACCCTCTCTCTCTCTCTCTCTCCCACCCTCCTCTCTCTCTCTCTCTCTCTCTCTATCTCTCTCTCTCTCTCTCTCTCTCTCTCTCTCTCTCTCTCTCTCTCTCTCTTCCTCTCTCTCTTCCTCTCCTCTCTCTCTCTCCCACCCTCTCTCTCTCTCCCACCCTCTCTCTCTCCCACCCTCTCTCTCTCTCTCTCCCACCCTCTCTCTCCCTCTCTCTCACGCCTTTTCTCTCTCCCTCTCTTTCCTTCCCTCCACCCTCTCTCTCTCTCTCTCTCCCTCTTTCTCCTTCCCTACATCCCCCCAAACTTCGGGGGCGTCAGCTCGCTGGAAATTACAGGCTTCAGGGGGGGGGGGGGGGGGGGCATTACTGTTAACCAATGGTGTCTTTATTGTGACAGAAAGCAGGTGTAATTGTGTGTGTGGGGGGTTTGGGGGACCCAGGCCTAAAACTGCACCCTGAGAGAGAGGGAACTGCACCCAGAGAGGGAGGTTTGCCCTGAGAGGGAGGTTCGAAGGATCAAAGTAAGATAAGATGAGATAAGATAAGATGATCCTTTATTAATCCCCTTGGGGAAATTCGGGTGTCAAAGCAGCATGGGGGGGGGGGGGGGGATACAGAGTGGGTATCAAACAGGTGGGAAAACTGTCAGGTTTTAAACTGTGGATACCAAACAGGGAATGTAAAGACGGCTTTAAACTGTTAAACAGAAATCCAGAACTATTTTATTGCACTGCGCTATTGCACTATTGCACTATTTCACTCTGTCTATTCTATTTTACTCTTTTTATTATTGTCTATTTTTAAAACTGCAATAGAATCAAACCATAAACAAGGTGGCCTATTGGGATGTTAGATCTTAATGTGAAAAACTGTGATTTTATATGTCTGCACTTTATGTGCTCATTTTATGCTTGTATGTGAAGCACTTTGAGCTGCAATTCTTGTATGAAATGTGCTATACAAATAAAGTGTATTATTATTATTAGTGTGGGTGACCTGGCGAAGCCAGGTTGCCACCCACACTATACATATCCATACTCTTTTTATTTATTCTTTATTCCACCGATTTTGCAAACACTTTGCAACACGTAAGCGTTCGCGCCCCATACACGTGAAAGGTATCAAAACGAGCGGCTTGCCTATGGCAACACCGGTCTCCGAACTCGTAAAGTTTCACCGCACCGTCTGGCTACGAATCGACTTTAAACGGTAAAATATCGGTCCCATTGGGAATGCATTGCATTTTAGAGTGTAGCAGCTGAAATAATCTTTTTCCCCCTACCTTGGGTGAATTGCGAGTGTGATCTCAATTTTGGACGTAGAAATAAAACAAACACATCAAAACGATGACACGGCTGTCAACCCGCTCACAAAAGAAAAATAAATGGAATTGGACATTTCTATCTCAACTGACGACCATTTGTTTGAAGGTTCTCCTCCCCATTGACCGCCATGCAATCGCACTCTAGAAATCACATTTTTCACACTATTTTTTAGCCTTCTGTTCCGATCGCCGAAGGAGTGCCACAATATCGCACGAATGTCACAATATCGCGCACAACCCTTCGCCTACTCGTTGTAGTGCTCATGTGCGCGTCACAACGCTTCATCTCTTATAGTTTTCTTTTAATCAATGTGACAATGCAGTCATGCATCTGCCTCCATAGAAATGCATTAGATAGAAAATATGCAAGTCATAGTGATTGCTTCACCTGTGTGGCTCATGGCTCACTCATGATTGGTTCAGCTGTGTGGCTCGTGGCTGAGCTGCCAATGACATCATCCACTTAACCCATCATTGGCCATCACTGTGTTGCACTACTGAATTGCTGACAGCGCCCTCTGTCTTGTGGGTTGTGTCATTGTACTCAGTAGGGATATCCTCTTTCATTTTTCATTGGTCCATGTTGACCCCCTTTCATTGGTCGATGTTGACCACTCCCCCGATCCTTAGACCACGCCCCCTTAGGCCACACCCCCTCAGTGTATCTCTTGAACCGTTTGTCGTAGAGACTTGCGGATTGTGCCATTAGTCGATGTTGACCACCTTTCATTGGTCGATGTTGACCACTCCCCCTGTTGACCACCTTTCATTGGTCGATGTTGACCACTCCCCCGATCCTTAGACCACGCCCCCTTAGGCCACACCCCCTCAGTGTAACTCTTGAACCGTTTGTCGTAGAGACTTGGGGATTGTGCCATTGGTCGATGTTGACCACCTTTCATTGGTCGATGTTGACCACTCCCCCGATCCTTAGACCACGCCCCCTTAGGCCACACCCCCTCAGTGTATCTCTTGAACCGTTTGTCGTAGAGACTTGCGGATTGTGCCATTGTACTCGGTGTAATAGTGTAATAGTGTGTAATAGTGTAATAGTGTGTAATAGTGTAATAGTGTGTAATAGTGTAATAGTGTAATAGTGTGTAATAGTGTAATAGTGTGTAATAGTGTAATAGTGTGTAATAGTGTAATAGTGTAATAGTGTGTAATAGTGTAATAGTGTGTAATAGTGTAATAGTGTGTAATAGTGTAATAGTGTGTAATAGTGTAATAGTGTAATAGTGTGTAATAGTGTGTAATAGTGCAATAGTGTGTAATAGTGTAATAGTGTGTAATAGTGTAATAGTGTGTAATAGTGTAATAGTGTGTAATAGTGTAATAGTGTGTAATAGTGTAATAGTGTGTAATAGTGTAATAGTGTAATAGTGTGTAATAGTGTAATAGTGTGTAATAGTGTAATAGTGTAATAGTGTGTAATAGTGTAATAGTGTAATAGTGTGTAATAGTGTAATAGTGTGTAATAGTGTAATAGTGTGTAATAGTGTGTAATAGTGTAATAGTGTAATAGTGTGTAATAGTGTAATAGTGTAATAGTGTGTAATAGTGTAATAGTGTAATAGTGTAATAGTGTAATAGCGTGTAATAGTGTAATAGTGTGTAATAGTGTAATAGTGTGTAATAGTGTAATAGTGTAATAGTGTAATAGTGTGTAATAGTGTAATAGTGTGTAATAGTGTAATAGTGTGTAATAGTGTAATAGTGTGTAATAGTGTGTAATAGTGTGTAATAGTGTAATAGTGTAATAGTGTGTAATAGTGTAATAGTGTAATAGTGTAATAGTGTAATAGCGTGTAATAGTGTAATAGTGTGTAATAGTGTAATAGTGTGTAATAGTGTAATAGTGTAATAGTGTAATAGTGTGTAATAGTGTAATAGTGTGTAATAGTGTAATAGTGTGTAATAGTGTAATAGTGTGTAATAGTGTGTAATAGTGTGTAATAGTGTAATAGTGTAATAGTGTGTAATAGTGTAATAGTGTGTAATAGTGTAATAGTGTGTAATAGTGTAATAGTGTAATAGTGTGTAATAGTGTAATAGTGTAATAGTGTAATAGTGTGTAATAGTGTGTAATAGTGTGTAATAGTGTAATATTGTGTAATAGTGTAATAGTGTGTAATAGTGTAATAGTGTGTAATAGTGTGTAATAGTGTAATAGTGTGTAATAGTGTGTAATAGTGTAATAGTGTGTAATAGTGTAATAGTGTGTAATAGTGTGTAATAGTGTAATATTGTGTAATAGTGTAATAGTGTAATAGTGTTGCGGGTTGTGTCATTGCACTCAGTAGGGATATCCTCTTTGATTGGTCTATGTTGACCACTCCCCCGATCCTTAGGCCGCGCCCCCTTTTTGTATCCTTTGAACCGTTTGTCATAGAGACTCGCGAGAGACCCTCTCCCCCGTTGGCCGGCGGTGCACAGGCGTCACCCACACTTTCACAATTTCCCCCGCGCGGAATTGTCTAGTTATTATTATTATTATTAGTGTGGGTGACCTGGCGAAGCCAGGTTGCCACCCACACTATACATATCCATACTCTTTTTATTTATTCTTTATTCCACCGATTTTGCAAACACTTTGCAACACGTAAGCGTTCGCGCCCCATACACGTGAAAGGTATCAAAACGAGCGGCTTGCCTATGGCAACACCGGTCTCCGAACTCGTAAAGTTTCACCGCACCGTCTGGCTACGAATCGACTTTAAACGGTAAAATATCGGTCCCATTGGGAATGCATTGCATTTTAGAGTGTAGCAGCTGAAATAATCTTTTTCCCCCTACCTTGGGTGAATTGCGAGTGTGATCTCAATTTTGGACGTAGAAATAAAACAAACACATCAAAACGATGACACGGCTGTCAACCCGCTCACAAAAGAAAAATAAATGGAATTGGACATTTCTATCTCAACTGACGACCATTTGTTTGAAGGTTCTCCTCCCCATTGACCGCCATGCAATCGCACTCTAGAAATCACATTTTTCACACTATTTTTTAGCCTTCTGTTCCGATCGCCGAAGGAGTGCCACAATATCGCACGAATGTCACAATATCGCGCACAACCCTTCGCCTACTCGTTGTAGTGCTCATGTGCGCGTCACAACGCTTCATCTCTTATAGTTTTCTTTTAATCAATGTGACAATGCAGTCATGCATCTGCCTCCATAGAAATGCATTAGATAGAAAATATGCAAGTCATAGTGATTGCTTCACCTGTGTGGCTCATGGCTCACTCATGATTGGTTCAGCTGTGTGGCTCGTGGCTGAGCTGCCAATGACATCATCCACTTAACCCATCATTGGCCATCACTGTGTTGCACTACTGAATTGCTGACAGCGCCCTCTGTCTTGTGGGTTGTGTCATTGTACTCAGTAGGGATATCCTCTTTCATTTTTCATTGGTCCATGTTGACCCCCTTTCATTGGTCGATGTTGACCACTCCCCCGATCCTTAGACCACGCCCCCTTAGGCCACACCCCCTCAGTGTATCTCTTGAACCGTTTGTCGTAGAGACTTGCGGATTGTGCCATTAGTCGATGTTGACCACCTTTCATTGGTCGATGTTGACCACTCCCCCTGTTGACCACCTTTCATTGGTCGATGTTGACCACTCCCCCGATCCTTAGACCACGCCCCCTTAGGCCACACCCCCTCAGTGTAACTCTTGAACCGTTTGTCGTAGAGACTTGGGGATTGTGCCATTGGTCGATGTTGACCACCTTTCATTGGTCGATGTTGACCACTCCCCCGATCCTTAGACCACGCCCCCTTAGGCCACACCCCCTCAGTGTATCTCTTGAACCGTTTGTCGTAGAGACTTGCGGATTGTGCCATTGTACTCGGTGTAATAGTGTAATAGTGTGTAATAGTGTAATAGTGTGTAATAGTGTAATAGTGTGTAATAGTGTAATAGTGTAATAGTGTGTAATAGTGTAATAGTGTGTAATAGTGTAATAGTGTGTAATAGTGTAATAGTGTAATAGTGTGTAATAGTGTAATAGTGTGTAATAGTGTAATAGTGTGTAATAGTGTAATAGTGTGTAATAGTGTAATAGTGTAATAGTGTGTAATAGTGTGTAATAGTGCAATAGTGTGTAATAGTGTAATAGTGTGTAATAGTGTAATAGTGTGTAATAGTGTAATAGTGTGTAATAGTGTAATAGTGTGTAATAGTGTAATAGTGTGTAATAGTGTAATAGTGTAATAGTGTGTAATAGTGTAATAGTGTGTAATAGTGTAATAGTGTAATAGTGTGTAATAGTGTAATAGTGTAATAGTGTGTAATAGTGTAATAGTGTGTAATAGTGTAATAGTGTGTAATAGTGTGTAATAGTGTAATAGTGTAATAGTGTGTAATAGTGTAATAGTGTAATAGTGTGTAATAGTGTAATAGTGTAATAGTGTAATAGTGTAATAGCGTGTAATAGTGTAATAGTGTGTAATAGTGTAATAGTGTGTAATAGTGTAATAGTGTAATAGTGTGTAATAGTGTAATAGTGTGTAATAGTGTAATAGTGTGTAATAGTGTAATAGTGTGTAATAGTGTGTAATAGTGTGTAATAGTGTAATAGTGTAATAGTGTGTAATAGTGTAATAGTGTGTAATAGTGTAATAGTGTGTAATAGTGTAATAGTGTAATAGTGTGTAATAGTGTAATAGTGTAATAGTGTAATAGTGTAATAGTGTGTAATAGTGTGTAATAGTGTGTAATAGTGTAATATTGTGTAATAGTGTAATAGTGTGTAATAGTGTAATAGTGTGTAATAGTGTGTAATAGTGTAATAGTGTGTAATAGTGTGTAATAGTGTAATAGTGTGTAATAGTGTAATAGTGTGTAATAGTGTGTAATAGTGTAATATTGTGTAATAGTGTAATAGTGTAATAGTGTTGCGGGTTGTGTCATTGCACTCAGTAGGGATATCCTCTTTGATTGGTCTATGTTGACCACTCCCCCGATCCTTAGGCCGCGCCCCCTTTTTGTATCCTTTGAACCGTTTGTCATAGAGACTCGCGAGAGACCCTCTCCCCCGTTGGCCGGCGGTGCACAGGCGTCACCCACACTTTCACAATTTCCCCCGCGCGGAATTGTCTAGTTATTATTATTATTATTAGTGTGGGTGACCTGGCGAAGCCAGGTTGCCACCCACACTATACATATCCATACTCTTTTTATTTATTCTTTATTCCACCGATTTTGCAAACACTTTGCAACACGTAAGCGTTCGCGCCCCATACACGTGAAAGGTATCAAAACGAGCGGCTTGCCTATGGCAACACCGGTCTCCGAACTCGTAAAGTTTCACCGCACCGTCTGGCTACGAATCGACTTTAAACGGTAAAATATCGGTCCCATTGGGAATGCATTGCATTTTAGAGTGTAGCAGCTGAAATAATCTTTTTCCCCCTACCTTGGGTGAATTGCGAGTGTGATCTCAATTTTGGACGTAGAAATAAAACAAACACATCAAAACGATGACACGGCTGTCAACCCGCTCACAAAAGAAAAATAAATGGAATTGGACATTTCTATCTCAACTGACGACCATTTGTTTGAAGGTTCTCCTCCCCATTGACCGCCATGCAATCGCACTCTAGAAATCACATTTTTCACACTATTTTTTAGCCTTCTGTTCCGATCGCCGAAGGAGTGCCACAATATCGCACGAATGTCACAATATCGCGCACAACCCTTCGCCTACTCGTTGTAGTGCTCATGTGCGCGTCACAACGCTTCATCTCTTATAGTTTTCTTTTAATCAATGTGACAATGCAGTCATGCATCTGCCTCCATAGAAATGCATTAGATAGAAAATATGCAAGTCATAGTGATTGCTTCACCTGTGTGGCTCATGGCTCACTCATGATTGGTTCAGCTGTGTGGCTCGTGGCTGAGCTGCCAATGACATCATCCACTTAACCCATCATTGGCCATCACTGTGTTGCACTACTGAATTGCTGACAGCGCCCTCTGTCTTGTGGGTTGTGTCATTGTACTCAGTAGGGATATCCTCTTTCATTTTTCATTGGTCCATGTTGACCCCCTTTCATTGGTCGATGTTGACCACTCCCCCGATCCTTAGACCACGCCCCCTTAGGCCACACCCCCTCAGTGTATCTCTTGAACCGTTTGTCGTAGAGACTTGCGGATTGTGCCATTAGTCGATGTTGACCACCTTTCATTGGTCGATGTTGACCACTCCCCCTGTTGACCACCTTTCATTGGTCGATGTTGACCACTCCCCCGATCCTTAGACCACGCCCCCTTAGGCCACACCCCCTCAGTGTAACTCTTGAACCGTTTGTCGTAGAGACTTGGGGATTGTGCCATTGGTCGATGTTGACCACCTTTCATTGGTCGATGTTGACCACTCCCCCGATCCTTAGACCACGCCCCCTTAGGCCACACCCCCTCAGTGTATCTCTTGAACCGTTTGTCGTAGAGACTTGCGGATTGTGCCATTGTACTCGGTGTAATAGTGTAATAGTGTGTAATAGTGTAATAGTGTGTAATAGTGTAATAGTGTAATAGTGTGTAATAGTGTAATAGTGTGTAATAGTGTAATAGTGTGTAATAGTGTAATAGTGTAATAGTGTGTAATAGTGTAATAGTGTGTAATAGTGTAATAGTGTGTAATAGTGTAATAGTGTGTAATAGTGTAATAGTGTAATAGTGTGTAATAGTGTGTAATAGTGCAATAGTGTGTAATAGTGTAATAGTGTGTAATAGTGTAATAGTGTGTAATAGTGTAATAGTGTGTAATAGTGTAATAGTGTGTAATAGTGTAATAGTGTGTAATAGTGTAATAGTGTAATAGTGTGTAATAGTGTAATAGTGTGTAATAGTGTAATAGTGTAATAGTGTGTAATAGTGTAATAGTGTAATAGTGTGTAATAGTGTAATAGTGTGTAATAGTGTAATAGTGTGTAATAGTGTGTAATAGTGTAATAGTGTAATAGTGTGTAATAGTGTAATAGTGTAATAGTGTGTAATAGTGTAATAGTGTAATAGTGTAATAGTGTAATAGCGTGTAATAGTGTAATAGTGTGTAATAGTGTAATAGTGTGTAATAGTGTAATAGTGTAATAGTGTAATAGTGTGTAATAGTGTAATAGTGTGTAATAGTGTAATAGTGTGTAATAGTGTAATAGTGTGTAATAGTGTGTAATAGTGTGTAATAGTGTAATAGTGTAATAGTGTGTAATAGTGTAATAGTGTGTAATAGTGTAATAGTGTGTAATAGTGTAATAGTGTAATAGTGTGTAATAGTGTAATAGTGTAATAGTGTAATAGTGTAATAGTGTGTAATAGTGTGTAATAGTGTGTAATAGTGTAATATTGTGTAATAGTGTAATAGTGTGTAATAGTGTAATAGTGTGTAATAGTGTGTAATAGTGTAATAGTGTGTAATAGTGTGTAATAGTGTAATAGTGTGTAATAGTGTAATAGTGTGTAATAGTGTGTAATAGTGTAATATTGTGTAATAGTGTAATAGTGTAATAGTGTTGCGGGTTGTGTCATTGCACTCAGTAGGGATATCCTCTTTGATTGGTCTATGTTGACCACTCCCCCGATCCTTAGGCCGCGCCCCCTTTTTGTATCCTTTGAACCGTTTGTCATAGAGACTCGCGAGAGACCCTCTCCCCCGTTGGCCGGCGGTGCACAGGCGTCACCCACACTTTCACAATTTCCCCCGCGCGGAATTGTCTAGTTATTATTATTATTATTAGTGTGGGTGACCTGGCGAAGCCAGGTTGCCACCCACACTATACATATCCATACTCTTTTTATTTATTCTTTATTCCACCGATTTTGCAAACACTTTGCAACACGTAAGCGTTCGCGCCCCATACACGTGAAAGGTATCAAAACGAGCGGCTTGCCTATGGCAACACCGGTCTCCGAACTCGTAAAGTTTCACCGCACCGTCTGGCTACGAATCGACTTTAAACGGTAAAATATCGGTCCCATTGGGAATGCATTGCATTTTAGAGTGTAGCAGCTGAAATAATCTTTTTCCCCCTACCTTGGGTGAATTGCGAGTGTGATCTCAATTTTGGACGTAGAAATAAAACAAACACATCAAAACGATGACACGGCTGTCAACCCGCTCACAAAAGAAAAATAAATGGAATTGGACATTTCTATCTCAACTGACGACCATTTGTTTGAAGGTTCTCCTCCCCATTGACCGCCATGCAATCGCACTCTAGAAATCACATTTTTCACACTATTTTTTAGCCTTCTGTTCCGATCGCCGAAGGAGTGCCACAATATCGCACGAATGTCACAATATCGCGCACAACCCTTCGCCTACTCGTTGTAGTGCTCATGTGCGCGTCACAACGCTTCATCTCTTATAGTTTTCTTTTAATCAATGTGACAATGCAGTCATGCATCTGCCTCCATAGAAATGCATTAGATAGAAAATATGCAAGTCATAGTGATTGCTTCACCTGTGTGGCTCATGGCTCACTCATGATTGGTTCAGCTGTGTGGCTCGTGGCTGAGCTGCCAATGACATCATCCACTTAACCCATCATTGGCCATCACTGTGTTGCACTACTGAATTGCTGACAGCGCCCTCTGTCTTGTGGGTTGTGTCATTGTACTCAGTAGGGATATCCTCTTTCATTTTTCATTGGTCCATGTTGACCCCCTTTCATTGGTCGATGTTGACCACTCCCCCGATCCTTAGACCACGCCCCCTTAGGCCACACCCCCTCAGTGTATCTCTTGAACCGTTTGTCGTAGAGACTTGCGGATTGTGCCATTAGTCGATGTTGACCACCTTTCATTGGTCGATGTTGACCACTCCCCCTGTTGACCACCTTTCATTGGTCGATGTTGACCACTCCCCCGATCCTTAGACCACGCCCCCTTAGGCCACACCCCCTCAGTGTAACTCTTGAACCGTTTGTCGTAGAGACTTGGGGATTGTGCCATTGGTCGATGTTGACCACCTTTCATTGGTCGATGTTGACCACTCCCCCGATCCTTAGACCACGCCCCCTTAGGCCACACCCCCTCAGTGTATCTCTTGAACCGTTTGTCGTAGAGACTTGCGGATTGTGCCATTGTACTCGGTGTAATAGTGTAATAGTGTGTAATAGTGTAATAGTGTGTAATAGTGTAATAGTGTGTAATAGTGTAATAGTGTAATAGTGTGTAATAGTGTAATAGTGTGTAATAGTGTAATAGTGTGTAATAGTGTAATAGTGTAATAGTGTGTAATAGTGTAATAGTGTGTAATAGTGTAATAGTGTGTAATAGTGTAATAGTGTGTAATAGTGTAATAGTGTAATAGTGTGTAATAGTGTGTAATAGTGCAATAGTGTGTAATAGTGTAATAGTGTGTAATAGTGTAATAGTGTGTAATAGTGTAATAGTGTGTAATAGTGTAATAGTGTGTAATAGTGTAATAGTGTGTAATAGTGTAATAGTGTAATAGTGTGTAATAGTGTAATAGTGTGTAATAGTGTAATAGTGTAATAGTGTGTAATAGTGTAATAGTGTAATAGTGTGTAATAGTGTAATAGTGTGTAATAGTGTAATAGTGTGTAATAGTGTGTAATAGTGTAATAGTGTAATAGTGTGTAATAGTGTAATAGTGTAATAGTGTGTAATAGTGTAATAGTGTAATAGTGTAATAGTGTAATAGCGTGTAATAGTGTAATAGTGTGTAATAGTGTAATAGTGTGTAATAGTGTAATAGTGTAATAGTGTAATAGTGTGTAATAGTGTAATAGTGTGTAATAGTGTAATAGTGTGTAATAGTGTAATAGTGTGTAATAGTGTGTAATAGTGTGTAATAGTGTAATAGTGTAATAGTGTGTAATAGTGTAATAGTGTGTAATAGTGTAATAGTGTGTAATAGTGTAATAGTGTAATAGTGTGTAATAGTGTAATAGTGTAATAGTGTAATAGTGTAATAGTGTGTAATAGTGTGTAATAGTGTGTAATAGTGTAATATTGTGTAATAGTGTAATAGTGTGTAATAGTGTAATAGTGTGTAATAGTGTGTAATAGTGTGTAATAGTGTGTAATAGTGTAATAGTGTGTAATAGTGTAATAGTGTGTAATAGTGTGTAATAGTGTAATATTGTGTAATAGTGTAATAGTGTAATAGTGTTGCGGGTTGTGTCATTGCACTCAGTAGGGATATCCTCTTTGATTGGTCTATGTTGACCACTCCCCCGATCCTTAGGCCGCGCCCCCTTTTTGTATCCTTTGAACCGTTTGTCATAGAGACTCGCGAGAGACCCTCTCCCCCGTTGGCCGGCGGTGCACAGGCGTCACCCACACTTTCACAATTTCCCCCGCGCGGAATTGTCTAGTTATTATTATTATTATTATTATTATTATTATTATTATTATTATTATTATTATTATTATTAAAATACTGTCTTTTACTGTTAGTCTCAGTGAAGTTTCAACGGAGCGAGGTAATCTATTCTAACCAACAAATTGAAGTAGAAAGCATTTCGTTGTGGCCAATCTTATTTGGAAACATGACACAAAATAATAGTATGTTGCTTTTTATTTGAAACAATATTTAATCGCGTTTGGTGGAGGTGGGCGTTCTGTAACCCCTTTCGTGACTGTGATGCACCGAGTGAATCCACAGTCACTTGCTCCTCAATAGGAAACCAACCTAGATTTACCCTGAAGGACTGGTTCTAACCGAACCGTTCGTTATACAAGAATCACAGAGAAATGTCAATTACACTATTACACTATTACACTATTACACTATTACACACTATTACACTATTACACTATTACACACTATTACACTATTACACTATTACACACTATTACACACTATTACACTATTACACACTATTACACTATTACACACTATTACACTATTACACTATTACACACTATTACACTATTACACTATTACACACTATTACACTATTACACACTATTACACTATTACACTATTACACACTATTACACTATTACACACTATTACACTATTACACACTATTACACTATTACACACTATTACACTATTACACACTATTACACTATTACACACTATTGCACTATTACACACTATTACACACTATTACACTATTACACTATTACACACTATTACACTATTACACACTATTACACTATTACACACTATTACACTATTACACACTATTACACTATTACACTATTACACACTATTACACTATTACACACTATTACACTATTACACACTATTACACTATTACACTATTACACACTATTACACTATTACACACTATTACACTATTACACACTATTACACTATTACACCGAGTACAATGGCACAATCCGCAAGTCTCTACGACAAACGGTTCAAGAGATACACTGAGGGGGTGTGGCCTAAGGGGGCGTGGTCTAAGGATCGGGGGAGTGGTCAACATCGACCAATGAAAGGTGGTCAACATCGACCAATGGCACAATCCCCAAGTCTCTACGACAAACGGTTCAAGAGTTACACTGAGGGGTGTGGCCTAAGGGGGCGTGGTCTAAGGATCGGGGGAGTGGTCAACATCGACCAATGAAAGGTGGTCAACAGGGGGAGTGGTCAACATCGACCAATGAAAGGTGGTCAACATCGACTAATGGCACAATCCGCAAGTCTCTACGACAAACGGTTCAAGAGATACACTGAGGGGGTGTGGCCTAAGGGGGCGTGGTCTAAGGATCGGGGGAGTGGTCAACATCGACCAATGAAAGGGGGTCAACATGGACCAATGAAAAATGAAAGAGGATATCCCTACTGAGTACAATGACACAACCCACAAGACAGAGGGCGCTGTCAGCAATTCAGTAGTGCAACACAGTGATGGCCAATGATGGGTTAAGTGGATGATGTCATTGGCAGCTCAGCCACGAGCCACACAGCTGAACCAATCATGAGTGAGCCATGAGCCACACAGGTGAAGCAATCACTATGACTTGCATATTTTCTATCTAATGCATTTCTATGGAGGCAGATGCATGACTGCATTGTCACATTGATTAAAAGAAAACTATAAGAGATGAAGCGTTGTGACGCGCACATGAGCACTACAACGAGTAGGCGAAGGGTTGTGCGCGATATTGTGACATTCGTGCGATATTGTGGCACTCCTTCGGCGATCGGAACAGAAGGCTAAAAAATAGTGTGAAAAATGTGATTTCTAGAGTGCGATTGCATGGCGGTCAATGGGGAGGAGAACCTTCAAACAAATGGTCGTCAGTTGAGATAGAAATGTCCAATTCCATTTATTTTTCTTTTGTGAGCGGGTTGACAGCCGTGTCATCGTTTTGATGTGTTTGTTTTATTTCTACGTCCAAAATTGAGATCACACTCGCAATTCACCCAAGGTAGGGGGAAAAAGATTATTTCAGCTGCTACACTCTAAAATGCAATGCATTCCCAATGGGACCGATATTTTACCGTTTAAAGTCGATTCGTAGCCAGACGGTGCGGTGAAACTTTACGAGTTCGGAGACCGGTGTTGCCATAGGCAAGCCGCTCGTTTTGATACCTTTCACGTGTATGGGGCGCGAACGCTTACGTGTTGCAAAGTGTTTGCAAAATCGGTGGAATAAAGAATAAATAAATAAATAAAAAGAGTATGGATATGTATAGTGTGGGTGGCAACCTGGCTTCGCCAGGTCACCCACACTAATAATAGAGCTTCATTTTATATAGCGTCTTTCAAGAGACCCATGCAAGGTCGCTTTACATAGATAGGGGGGGGGGGGGAAATAACAAAGTAATAAACATAGTGGACAGACTATGTAAATATGATGATGGGATTCAAGTTCATGTTTGTATTTTACACATGGCGTATAGGCTACATCATACATGGCAGTGAGATTCATTGTTCTTGTATATGCTCTCGTATTATTGTTTATATAGGCTACCCAATACTGACATCAAAATAGATTGTATGCCTCTAGAAATCATATGCAGCAGGTAGAAAATGTACGGAAAATCCGTCGCGATTTGGAATACAATTGAGGAGAACTTTAATCCCTGGGTATTAATCGAACAAAACGGAAAAAGGCAGTCATATTCCAGCATGGGCTTTATTAGTTAATATGGTCTTTAAGAGATATCATATCTGACATCACCGTACGTGTACATGTCTGTCAGCCTGTCTCGTATTTCTCCATAACACGCAATTCCCTCGGGTCAGTCCATTATTTCACATCCCATGGGGGTGTTTCATGACCATATATGGATAATCGGGGCGGTTCTGGTATGCAAATACTTAAAACCATGCATGAGCTCAAGCTTAGGAGCAAGGTGATATTTATGAAGACAGGTGTGCGTAGGACCTGTGTACGCACGTGTGATAAATCCCATTTTTTTTGTGCGTGCACACTTTCTAAATTCTGTGCTTACGTATGAAAATAGAATACTTTCTAAGAAAGATTGATAAATGAGGGCCCAGGGCTTTTCAGAAGAACCACTTCTGGACAAATACGTGCATCTAGCAAAGAGAACCACAGTTTATTTACTCTATTTAGAATAGGAGAGGAGAGAGGAGGAGGAGAGGAGGAGAGGAGG
>NW_028172450.1:0-1000 GCF_963971535.1 Notolepis coatsorum
GGGCTCCTCCCCCGGTCAGGGCTCCTCCCCCGGTCAGCAGGGCTCCTCCTCCGGTCAGGGCTCCTCCCCCGGTCAGCAGGGCTCCTCCGGTCAGCAGGACTCCTCCCCCGGCCAGGGCTCCTCCCCCGGTCAGCAGGGCTCCTCCGGTCAGCAGGACTCCTCCCCCGGTCAGGGCTCCTCCCCGGTCAGCAGGACTCCTCCCCCGGTCAGGGAGCGCCGGCCGCGAGGGACATCCATCCTCACCAGGCAGTGTGTCTGTGACCTTGTAGCAGCACTGCTGCAGTAGCACCGTGTCTACTGAGAGGAGACTCTCTCTCTCTCTCTCCGTCTCTCTCTCTTCTCTCTTTCTGTCTCCGTCTCTTTCTCTCTTCTCTCTCTCCCTCTCTCTTCTCTCTCCCCTCTCTCTCTTTATCTCTCTGCGTTCTCTCTTTCTCTCTCCCTCTCTCTCACTCTGTGTGTGTGTGTGTCTCCCTCGCTCACACTCTCTCTCTGTCTCTCTATCTGTCTCTCTCTCTGTAGCTCAGGAGGTAGAGCGGGTCTCTGGTAGTCGAAAGGTTCCCGGTTCGATTCCCGCTCCTCCCGGGCAGTGTGTCAAAGTGTCCTTGAGCAAAACACTTTAAAACCCCTAACTGCTCCCGATGAGCAGGTCGGCACCTTGCATGGTCGCCTCCGCCGTCGGTGTGTGAATGTGTGTGAGTGAACGGGTAAAACGTGAGGAACAAAATGTAAAGCGCTTTGGATAAAAGAGATCTATCCCTCCCTCTATCTCTCTGAGAGAGAGAGAGAGAGAGAGAGAGAGAGAGAGAGAGAGAGATATAGATGGGATCATGGGAGAGAGAGAGAGAGACACAGAGAGAGGAGAGATAGAGAGAGAGGAGAGAAAGAGACAGGGAGAGGAGAGATAGAGATGGGAGAGAGAGAGAGATGGGAGCAGAGAGAGAGAGATGGAGAGAAAGAGACAGAGAGAGATGGAGAGAAAGAGAGAGAGGAGCAGCAGGGA
>NW_028172449.1:0-11207 GCF_963971535.1 Notolepis coatsorum
AGACATGGAGGGGGACAGGGAGACATGGAGGGGGACAGGGAGGGGGACAGGGAGACATGGAGGGGGACAGGGAGGGGGACAGGGAGACATGGAGGGGGACAGGGAGGGGGACAGGGAGACAGGGGGACAGGGAGGGGGACAGGGAGACAGGGAGGGGGACAGGGAGACAGGAGGGGGACAGGGAGACAGGAGGACGGGGAGACAGGGAGGGGGACATGGAGATGAAGACAGGGGAACCAGGAGACAGGGAGGGGGACAGGGAGATGAAGACAGGGGAACAGGGAGACAGGGAGACAGGGAGGGGGACAGGGAGATGAAGACAGGGGAACAGGGAGACAGGGAGACAGGGAGGGGGACAGGGAGATGAAGACAGGGGAACCAGGAGACAGGGAGGGGGACAGGGAGATGAAGACAGTGGAACAGGGAGACAGGGAGACAGGGAGGGGGACAGGGAGATGAAGACAGGGGAACAGGGAGACAGGGAGACAGGGAGGGGGACAGGGAGATGAAGACAGGGGAACAGGGAGACAGGGAGACAGGGAGGGAGATGAAGACAGGGGAACAGGGAGACAGGGAGATGAAGACAGGGGAACAGGGAGACAGGGAGGGGGACAGGGGAACAGGGAGACAGGGAGGGGGACAGGGGAACAGGGAGACAGGGAGGGGGACAGGGAGATGAAGACAGGGGAACAGGGAGACAGGGAGATGAAGACAGGGGAACAGGGAGACAGGGAGGGGGACAGGGGAACAGGGAGACAGGGAGGGGGACAGGGGAACAGGGAGACAGGGAGACAGGGAGACAGGGAGGGGGACAGGGAGATGAACACAGGGGAACAGGGAGACAGGGAGGGGGACAGGGGAACAGGGAGACAGGGAGACAGGGAGGGGGACAGGGGAACAGGGAGACAGGGAGGGGGACAGGGAGATGAAGACAGGGGAACAGGGAGACAGGGAGACAGGGAGGGGGACAGGGGAACAGGGAGACAGGGAGGGGGACAGGGAGATGAAGACAGGGGAACAGGGAGACAGGGAGATGAAGACAGGGGAACAGGGAGACAGGGAGATGAAGACAGGGGAACAGGGAGACAGGGAGATGAAGACAGGGGAACAGGGAGACGGACAGGGGAACAGGGAGACAGGGAGGGGGACAGGGGAACAGGGAGACAGGGAGACAGGGAGACAGGGAGGGGGACAGGGAGATGAAGACAGGGGAACAGGGAGACAGGGAGGGGAACAGGGAGATGAAGACAGGGGAACAGGGAGACAGGGAGACAGGGAGGGGGACAGGGGAACAGGGAGACAGGGAGGGGGACAGGGGAACAGGGAGACAGGGAGGGGGACAGGGAGACAGGGAGGGGGACAGGGGAACAGGGAGACAGGGAGGGGGACAGGGAGATGAAGACAGGGGAACAGGGAGACAGGGAGACAGAGACAGTGGAACAGGGAGACAGGGAGATGAAGACAGGGGGACAGGGAGACAGAGACAGGGAGACAGGGAGACAGGGAGGGGGACAGGGAGGGGGACAGGGAGATGAAGACAGGGGAACAGGGAGACAGGGAGGGGGACAGGGAGATGAAGACAGGGGAACAGGGAGACAGGGAGGGGGACAGGGGAACAGGGAGACAGGGAGGGGGACAGGGGAACAGGGAGACAGGGAGACAGGGAGGGGGACAGGGGAACAGGGAGACAGGGAGGGGGACAGGGAGACAGAGAGGGGGACAGGGAGACAGGGAGGGGGACAGGGAGATGAAGACAGGGGAACAGGGAGACAGGGAGATGAAGACAGGGGAACAGGGAGACAGGGAGATGAAGACAGGGGAACAGGGAGACAGGGAGATGAAGACAGGGGAACAGGGAGACAGGGAGGGGGACAGGGGAACAGGGAGACAGGGAGGGGGACAGGGGAACAGGGAGACAGGGAGGGGGACAGGGAGACAGGGAGACAGGGAGACAGGGAGGGGGACAGGGAGATGAAGACAGGGGAACAGGGAGACAGGGAGACAGGGAGGGGGACAGGGAGATGAACACAGGGGAACAGGGAGACAGGGAGGGGGACAGGGAGATGAACACAGGGGAACAGGGAGACAGGGAGGGGGACAGGGAGATGAACACAGGGGAACAGGGAGACAGGGAGGGGGACAGGGGAACAGGGAGACAGGGAGGGGGACAGGGAGACAGGGAGGGGGACAGGGGAACAGGGAGACAGGGAGGGGGACAGGGAGATGAAGACAGGGGAACAGGGAGACAGGGAGACAGAGACAGTGGAACAGGGAGACAGGGAGATGAAGACAGGGGGACAGGGAGACAGAGAGATGAAGACAGGGGGACAGGGAGACAGAGACAGGGGGACAGGGAGACAGGGAGACAGGGAGGGGGACAGGGAGATGAAGACAGGGGAACAGGGGAACAGGGAGACAGGGAGACAGGGAGGGGGACAGGGAGATGAAGACAGGGGAACAGGGGAACAGGGAGACAGGGAGACAGGGAGGGGGACAGGGAGATGAAGACAGGGGAACAGGGGAACAGGGAGACAGGGAGACAGGGAGGGGGACAGGGAGATGAAGACAGGGGAACAGGGGAACAGGGAGACAGGGAGGGGGACAGGGAGATGAAGACAGGGGAACAGGGGAACAGGGAGACAGGGAGGGGGACAGGGAGACAGGGAGGGGGACAGGGAGATGAAGACAGTGGAACAGGGGAACAGGGGGAAAGGGGCTGGCATGAAGTAACAGAGTTGCTAATAAACAGTTTAAACCATTGTTACAAAACGAGTGGTACTTACAGACCGAACGTCCATTTTTCCGCCGTTGGTGTCACAGCACATGCGCACCAGGCAGCCAAATAGTGGCAGAAGAAGAAGACGCCATCTTGCCAACGTTCGCTCTGCGAGTACCACTCGTTTTGTAACAATGATTTAAACTGTTTATTAGCAACTCCGAGCTTCCAGACCCCACCGTAAAGCTGTGTTAAACCCATATTGTACGCTGGGTATCTTTGAAATTCATATCTGATATATTTTTGACCCACCCCCAGCTCAGAATTCAGCGCTTGGTACTTAATATGAGCCTGGTGGCGGCATAGCTGAGAGTGACTGCGGATACGAAAAGCCCCTGGCTTGCAGATCGCAGTCACGTAAGGGGCTAGGGGCGACCAGATCCACACCACCTGAACGCAGGACGGCGTGCCCCGATTGTATGGGCGGGGTAATAGTAGAAATACATAAATATATAGGCAATACAATTAGATCTGAATATAGAAATATGAGGAACAATAAACGGTGTAAACCAGTGTTTCCCAAACTCTGGGTCGCGACCCAGTACCTGTTTGTATTGGGTCGCCCAATAAAAAAATAAAAATAAAATAAAAGGATTTTAATTTTTTTAAATATTCTTTATTTAAATTTTTTAAAGCTGTAGATGTGTTGATTCAGTTTGGCACCACATACTTATGTGAATCTGGGTTTTCTACTCTAGCATACCTGAAAAACAAATACAGAAACAGACTAAATGCTCAGCATGACCTCAGAATAGCACTTTCAAAAACCAAGCCCAGAATAGAAAACTTCAACCAGCCACATACCTCTCATTAGATTTCATTGTGCCATAGATGAAATATTATACCCCTTCTAGCATGATGTCAGGTCAGTAGAATTTTTAAATAAGTCAGTACAAATTAATCAATGTTGCTCAATGTGGGGGTTTAAGGTTGAGGGACGGAGAGAGGGGGTAAGAAATGGAGAGTTGAAAAAGGGGTGAGAAATAGAAAGGAGGGTAGAACATGTTTGTTCATTTAAAAGTGTTACAAAATTGTATGTACATATGTTATGAGGTGGTGAGCACCTTAACATTACACTCTGATTATTGCTGTGATGTACTTTTATAATTAAATAAATACATTTCATATACATTTGAAATTCATGGTTTGTTGTGTTCTTTATCAGTAGTTTATAAATGTATGTTATGGCAATTCATGGTGTATTTTTGTACGTTTGGGTCCCGGGGAAACACCAAATTTCTCTTTTGGGTCTCGAGCTGAAAAGGTTTGGGAACCCCTGGTGTAAACAACGGTGCAGACGAGGGTGTGTGACGGCTGGTTATGAAACTCAGGAGTCAGGAGGGAGATTAGCTTCTCCTTTAAGTCAGGTGGGAGAATAGCTTCTCCTTTAAGTCAGGAGGGATAATGGCTTCTCCTTTAAGTCAGGAGGGAGATTAGCTTCTCCTTTAAGTCAGGAGGGAGAATGGCTTCTCCTTTAAGTCAGGAGGGAGAATGGCTTCTCCTTTAAGTCAGGAGGGAGAATGGCTTCTCCTTTAAGTCATGAGGGAGAATGGCTTCTCCTTTAAGTCATGAGGGAAGATTAGCTTCTCCTTTAAGTCATGAGGGGAGATTAGCTTCTCCTTTAAGTCAGGAGGGGAGATTAGCTTCTCCTTTAAGTCAGGAGGGGAGATTAGCTTCTCCTTTAAGTCAGGAGGGAGAATGGCTTCTCCTTTAAGTCATGAGGGGAGATTAGCTTCTCCTTTAAGTCAGGAGGGAAGATTAGCTCAGGAGGGGAGATTAGCTTCTCCTTTAAGTCAGGAGGGGAGATTAGCTTCTCCTTTACGTCATGAGGGGAGATTAGCTTCTCCTTTAAGTCAGGAGGGAGAATGGCTTCTCCTTTAAGTCATGAGGGGAGATTAGCTTCTCCTTTAAGTCAGGAGGGAGAATGGCTTCTCCTTTAAGTCAGGAGGGAGAATGGCTTCTCCTTTAAGTCATGGGGGGAGAATGGCTTCTCCTTTAAGTCATGGGGGGATAATGGCTTCTCCTTTAAGTCAGGAGGGAGAATGGCTTCTCCTTTAAGTCAGGAGGGAGAATGGCTTCTCCTTTAAGTAATGGGGGAGAATAGCTTCTCCTTTAAGTCAGGAGGGAGAATGGCTTCTCCTTTAAGTAATGGGGGAGAATGGCTTCTCCTCTAAGGCCATCAGGAAGAAGGGGGACCAGCGTTCCCAGCTTCACTCCTACAGTCGCTCCCGTCTCCACGTGGTCCTCGACGTGGCAGCAGGCTGATATAAAACTTGCCAGAGAGCACGTCGGCGGCAGAGGTCAGTGAAACTGAAAGTGCTGCGCTGTAGTTACTCAAACTGCGCGGGAAGCATGAGTCACACACAGCAGCCAATCGTGTGTCTCCCTCTCTGTCCCAGCGAGACAAGGCTGAGGTTATTACGGGGCATCTGGTTGGTTTAGATTAGCTTAGATTAGATTCAAATTTATTGTCATCATACAACACAAGTACAGTACAAGGAAAAGAGGTTTGGCATCCAAACCAGATGTAACAGTAAAGTGATTAAACTGGGTATCATACAATATATTAGGGCTGTCCCCGACTAAGGATTTGGATAGTCTACTTTGATTGGCCGAAATTAGCCGATAGTAAAAAAAATGTGAAAAGAAAGTGAAGTGAAAAATGTTGTCTAGTCTAGTGTGTTCATTAGACGGGTGAAATCCTCTTTCAGTGCCTCTGTGCCCGTTTTCTTAGGCAGTTACCCTCTGGTATGCGTGCCATTAGCCTTAGCCACGCTTCTAGGCCTCTTTTCTTTTGGAAAGAATGATAAAAAAATAATAAGAAATGTATAATATTTTCTTTTTTCTTTTTTGCATTCAACTAAGAGGTTGGCAGTCGACTACGGCTCCTTTCGATCGATTAGTCGACTATTCGACTAATAGGGGTCAGCCCTACAATATTATTAGTACTACTGAGTAATAGTGCTAATCAGATGTAGGGCTGTCTTAAATACTTCGAAGCTTCGAAGCTTCGTTCGATGGCACAAGCTTCGAACAAAAAAAAGTTTAAAAAAGAAAAAATAATAATAATTTTCTTTTTCAATTTTTTTTTTACTTCGCTTTTTGTGTGTGTGTGTGTGTGTGTGTGTGTGTGTGTGTGTGTGTGTGTGTGTGTGTGTGTGTGTGTGTGTGTGTGTGTGTGTGTGTGTGTGTGTGTGTGTCTGTGTGTGCGCACGCATGGGGCCATTGGGTGGGGCCGGGGGACAAATACACTGGAGGAAAGTAACCCAGCTCAGCACTGCCCAAATTATATCATCACTATTGCCTGTTTGAAGGATATCATCCTCAAACACATATACACCTACATGCCTTGTAGAATTCCACACATAAGAAAGAAATATACTGGGATGAATAAACAAAATAAGAAATAAAATGTAGAAATGCATACAATACATAAATAAATATGAATCTCCATATATGAAATAGAACATTTAGATAAGGTGCTACTGAGATGTTTTGGTGAGTTTTGTTTTTTTGTGGAAGTAGCCCTTCTTAAAAATGCATGAACATTCACTGATAATTGGTCTGTAGTGGAGTCTACAAGGTCTACTTTGCCGGACCATGTAGAATCCGGACCTTGTAGACTGACATAATTCTGTGCATAGTTTAGTCTACACTTACTTCATTCATCTTAAACATTCTTGATTTGGGGGGATTGGTAGTTCCCATGAAATCTGAAGTTGTTCAAACGACAACAGCAATCCACCTTGAATTAAATCACACAGCCGAGTGAAACCTTCACACAGTCACAGTCACGAAAGGGGCTACTTAATTCATTAATCCAATCCACTTTATTTATAGAGCACATTTAAAAACAACAAAGTTTACCAAAGTGCTGTACAAGTCCCACAACATAAGATACAAAAAAAAAGAAAGAAAAAAAAATTATAAAAAAAAAAAAAAAAAAAAAAAAACGAAGTTTCGATTGCCAAAAAAGCTTCGAAGGTCAGCCCTAATCAGATGTATGCATATTAATATTATGTACTTTGATATAGGTATAAAGACACTATGGTAGTAAGTCATACTGGCCAGCAGTGTAACTAGTATGAATGCAGGACTGTTTGGTCACCCTACCCGGGCCTGTGTTATCAAACATATTGAAGTAGGAGCGCTGAGACCTGATTGGCTCATATGGGTCACAGTTAGGCCTGTCCACGATAACACATTTTGCTGGGCGATTAATTGTCCCAGAAATTATTGCGATAAGTGATATTATTGCGGTTTTGAGAGAGAAATAATTTTTTTGAGAAATGTATTTCCCAAAAGTTTTCAATCAACTTTCTTTTTTTTTTACTAATATAATGATAATAGCATAATAATGCAAGGAAACCGTTTCAAAGTGCAATAAACCTTTATTTAACATTGGAAGACATTTTAAATATCCTAAATTACTACCTAACCAATCAGATATGAGGTAGCGTCAGAAGCAGAGTAACCTCGTTCCCAGTTTTATCTCCGTGAGAGCAATGATAAAACGAGCAGAGCAATGTGTGTGGACAAGAGGCAGGTTGCTACGTTTACTGTAGGAAGGGGCTTTTAGTCCCATGTTTTTATTTTTTGCTTCGAAAAAGAGGGATGTGGGGACATTAGGTAAAATGGCTGTGCAGTATACAACCAAAAGCGGGACACCCTGGTCACCCTAATTGTGGCTCGCGTTTGTTTACTGTGGCTTGTGGATTATGTGATGGGCAAGCTACTTGGAAAATGTAGTAAGCTACACTACCAGTTACTCTCGATTAAAATATAGCTCAACAATAATCAAATAAACACAAATATATACTATCTCTATTGGAATGGAGACTTTTCAGCACAGGATAAACTAGGGATGGGCAAAAAAAAACAGATCGATTGATCACATGATGTACTTGAGTACTCGTGGAGGAAAACGCTGTACAAAATAAACGTCTTTTCCGGTGTTTTAGACTTTGCTCTTTTATTTTTAAACCCACCGACCGGAAGTATTGTTGTTATTATCCTAGCAGAACCTATGAGCGGACAACTTGTGTCGTCCGGTTCTGTGTTTTTGAGCTAATGATAAAACAAATGTTGAGATTGTTGGTGAACAACTAACTTTAGGTTAGTTTTAACGTTAGCTACTAACGTTAGATGCAGCTACTACAGGCAATCAACGATGAGGAGGAAGCGTCATAGCATCAACGCTAGATCTTAATCTTTATTTAGCAGTCCAGTTTCTCCGGGCAGTAGCGTATAGCGTTTGTTCACGCTACATCACTACTTGGGTCTAAAAATAGCTACACTACAAAGAACGCTACTTGGTTCAAAAGGAGCGACGCTACCATCACGCTACTGAGAAATGTAGTTAAGCTATGTAGCGTTGCTACTGCCCAACATATGCATGGTGCTCACAGGAGCTCCCGTGCTGTACTCTGTAGTAACGTCAGCGGCCCGCCTCCCCACACGAGAGGTACTGGTTCCCGCCTCATTAAAACAAACACGCAAATAGCAATTAATTGCGCCCGTCAAAATCATTGCATTCATTTTCATTATTGCGCGATAAATTGATTTATTGCTTTATTGCAACAGGCCTAGTCACAGTGGGGTGTAAAGGACCCCCATTAGCTGGACGCCTTGACGTCGAGCTAGTCTTCCTGGGGTCCAAGACAGACATACACAAACATAAAACACATACACAATCCACAATCCTAATAACAAAAAATGTCATTGGTGATAGAAAAAGAATTAATTAAAAGACAGAAAACAAGACAATCTTGTTCATTCTATTTAAACTAAAGAATGTAGGTAGATTCTGAGTTGTTTCTTAAAACATGCCTTTCCACTGATGGCACTAATGTTACATGGAAGGTTATTCCATGACCTCACAGCCCTGTAATGTATGTGGTCATGTGACTTGAGCAGGGGTCCTACTACAGTAGATCAGGAGGACAGGGGCGACAGTGCCTCAGGAGGTAAAGCAGTCGTCTGGTAATCCGGAGGTTCCCGGTTCGATTCCCCCTCCCCCTTGTGCAGCTTGCCGAAGTGTCCTTGAGCGAGACACTTAACCCCCTAACAGCTCCCGATGAGCAGGTCGGCACCTCGCACATCGGCACTCACCGGCGTCGGCGTGTGAATGTGTGAGTGAGTGAACGAGTAAAAATGTGACGAACAAAATTGTAAAGCGCTTTGGATAAAAGCTACAAGATACCTTTATTGCCACAGAACCAGGTTGGTGGTATTTGTGTTCGGTACAGAGAGTTTGAAGCTCTGGATATACATAAAACAGGAACATGGATACATTTACCCCCCCCCCCCCCCCCCCCCCCCCTTCCCAACAATAAATACATAAATACAACACGACACAACACACAGAAGAGACTAGTGCATCTGGTCAGGAGCTTGGCTATATAAATGCACCGTTTACCATTTTTCACTCCCATAATCTCAGAAGTGTGTTAATAATAATAAAAATAATATGGTCCCTGGATGCTTTTTGAAACACTTGGAGTGACGACTCCTTTGTGTTCCAGTGTTCAGGGTTGATTGATTGCTGGCCTGGTTATTAATGATTAACCTACAGGAAGGGAGCTGGCGAGTAACTCTGGAACCTCCCTGTCTTCCTGCATAACCTGCCTGTGCGTCTGTGCATGCGTCTGTGTGTGTGCGTCTGTGTGTGTGTGTGTGTGTGTGCGTCTGTGTGTGTGTGTGTGTGTGTGTGTGTGTGTGTGTGTGTGTGCGTGTGTGTCTCAATCATGATTACATAACCTGGGCTGGCAGGCTCAGCAGCGAGCCACACTAACAGACGTCCCACACACACACACTCACACACACACTCACACTCACACGCACACGCACACGCACAGCACACGCACACAGTCTGCTCGCTAGCAAAGACAAGGAAATGCTATACGACTCCGTAGGGGAAGCCAACACACTGGGCTGAGACACAGGGCCTGGGAGAGAGCCAGACACACAGAGACCACACAACACACACACACATACACACATATACACAGACATACATACATACATACATACATACATACATACATACATACATACATATACACACAGACACACAGAGACACACACACACACACACACACAGACACACACACGCAACACACAGACACAAACACACGCAACACACACAACAGACACACACACACACACACCACACGACACCGAGCAGAAGGGTAGCAGCAGTAACGACACAAGGCCACCAGCCTGAACTACCAACCAACACATTGAAACATGGAAACAAGAAGCCCATTGAGTGGGAGAGAAGCCCCGTTACTGGGAATGAATGACTGCAATAAAATTATTAGGCTAGTGGGGCTTCCAGGCTGGCACTGGGCTGTGTGTGTGTGCGTGTGCGTGTGTGTGTGTGTGTCTCTGTGTGTGTGTCCAGGGCCTTGCTCCTGCCTCTCTGGTCACCCAGGGCTACACTGCCTCCATTATTCCCTGGCGTCCCGGAGAGCAGGATTAATGGCTGTCGGCAGGGACATGAAAAGGCTGTGTCCGCCAGCCACCAGGATTACACATCCTGTGAGCACACGACGCCGTGTGCGTGCATGTGTGTGTGTGTGTGCGTGTGTGTGTGTGTGTGTGTGCATGTGTGTGTGCATGTGTGTGTGTGTGCGTGTGTGTATATGTCTGTGTGTGTGTGTAGGTGTGTAGGTGTGTGTTCTCAGTGACCACTGCCGGGGGAAAAGCGAGGGCGCTTGATAACAACAATGCGGACGGAGGCCCCGCAAACACAAATATCTCCGAGCCACTTAGGTACGTTCCTCTGCAGAGACCAGAGGTCAGGGGTCATGCCTGAAGAGGGGGGGGGGGGGGGTTGACTAGGAATGGGACAGCGGGACGACGTTTGAAGTTACATCGTCACGGATACATGCAAAGGTACAGGTTTTCACACACACGCTCTCCACAGTGTGGACGACATGTATCGGAATAGATTTATTGAGAATTGTTCCTTGCAGCAGTGTTAAAACAAAAGGAAAATATATTTTTTTTTTATGAAATAGCACCGTGTCAATTACAAGATAATAACGTGAAAACTAGACATAGCAAGTTGTAGTGGAAAACAAAATACTGTCACTGTGAGTGTGTTATACCATGGATGATGAGAAGATATTGCAATGTGATGTGATATTTTGGCCATATCACGAAGCCATAGGCTGGACCATGTATAAAAATACACACACACATGCACACAGACGACAACACAGCTGGGGCGCCCGAGTGGCGCAGCGCATACAGCACTACGGTGCAACACGGCCGACCCGGGTTCGACTAATGTCCTGTCTGTCCGTCCGTCCGTCCGTCCGTCCGTCTCTCTCTCTCTCTCTCTCTCTCTCTCTCTCTCTCTCTCTCTCTCTCCTCTCTCTCTCTCTCTCTCTCTCTCTCTCTCTCTCTCTCTCTCTCTCTCTCT